>NC_083239.1:45845440-46049474 GCF_032191835.1 Heteronotia binoei | reverse complement strand
AGGCCCAAAGGCACCCGGGAAAACTTCACGGTTAGCTGGGAATTGAACCCGGATCTCCCAAGAACTGCTCAACTTCACATTGGCTCGGCAGTGTTTTCTGACACCCGTGAGATCAAGCTGGGGTCAAAGGCACAGGAGCACAGTCTGGGAAAGATGTTGGCAACTCTTCCCCCTGGCAGGGAGCTGGTATGGCGTCGTACTTAATGTGGTGGACTAGGCCTTGGGAGTCTTGGGCTCAAATCTCCACAAAAAGCTCCTTTGGTGCCTTTGGTCAGTTTCTCTAACCTGCCTCCCTGCCTCACAGGGTTATTGTGAGGCTAAAAGAGAAGGGAGAAGGATGTTATAAACTGCTTTGGGTCATCCTGGGGGAAAAAACGGGGTATCAATATGAAAATAATTTTTTTAAAAAAATACCGTTTGGGGGTGGGCGTTTCTCATCCTGCACTGCCAACAGGCCCGTAGCCAGAAAAATGTAGATGTGGGGGCCCAGGGGGATAAAAAATTAGGTAGGGAGGGCTGCAGGGCGAGTGAAAAGGTGGTGGGTGACTGAAAAAAGCAGTGGGTGGGCGAGAAGTCTGTGGGCGAGCGAGGAGGGTGGCAGGAGAGCAGTGGAGGGGCCAGAAAGGTAAAGCTAGGGGAAGATTAGTGGGGTCCCCCCATACCTATGAGCCTGGCTGCCAAACCTCGAACCAGTTGCTTATTAATGCAGAATTATTCTCAAAGGGGTACATCAAGCAATGATATCCTTCTCCTGCTGTCTGGAGCAGTGTTCCCTCTCAGCTGAGTTAGCGCGAGCTAGCTCACAGAATTTTAGCCTCCAGCTCACACATTTTTGTCTTAGCTCAGGAAGGATGACCCCCCCCCCCCTCCCAGAGCACACTAATTGATGCAGCAGCTCACCACCGTAATCCCAGGAGCTCACGAAGTCGAACTTTTGCTCGCAAGACTCTGCAGCTTAGAGGGAACCTTGGTCTGGAGAGGTGCAGGCCGCTCGACCGAGCCCTTCCGCCCGGCAGGCTGAAATCCAACAGGTGCTGCCTTTCTACAGCCCGCCGCAGCATTGGAAAACGAGCTGCAGGTGTCTCCGAGCAGCCTGGCTCACCGTCTTCCTGCACCTTAATGCCTGCAGCCACCCCACCTATCCTGTCTCTCTCTGTCGTCCCACGGTCTGACCAGTCGGGTCAGGTTTTGGATGTGTGGGTGAAGCAGCTCCAGGGAAAGGAAGACGGGGAAAGAGACGGAAGGAAAGAAGCAAACCCAGCGAGCCGCCGCCGCCAGGGCGCTCCGGGGGCTGTGTTGATCCGACCTTCTGCAGTGCAGGTGAGCGAGAGAGAAAGCGCTAGGGAGAGCAAAGGGGAGTGAGACATAGTGGTTATAGTAGGGGGGGGGGAGAGGGCGCTCTCTGTGGTGCAGTCCAATGCTCTGCTTTCCTTAGAAGTCATCTCTGCTGCGTTTTGAAGCATGAATTTCTGGGTCGCATTTCTGTGTTGAGGACTAGGGAAATTTGCCAGCTTCTGGCGATGGAGCAGGGGGTCACCGGGGATGTGGGGGGGGGAGGCAGTGGTGAGATTCTTGCATTGTGCAGGGGGTTGGACTAGATCAGGGGCAGCCAAACTTGCTTACTGAAAGAGCCATATAGAATAGATATCAGATGTTTGAGAGCCATGAGACAGGAAAGTCAAATGTTTGAGAGCAAGCAGGAAGGAAGAAGGAAAGAAGAAAAAGAAGAAGAATTGCAGATTTATACCCCTGCACAATGCGGGAAATTCACAGCTACCTCCTCCTCCACTTCCCTGGTGACCCCTGCTCTATGCCAAGAGGAAGGCAGAGAACTTCCAGGATCCCTGAGCCAATTTGGCTTGGAGGCAGATTCCTTCCCATCCCCAAAGTGGTGATCGCCAATCGGCATTACCCAGGGCATCCAAAATATCCCAGTCCTTCCTTCCTCCCTCCTTCCCAGTCTCCCTCTCTTTCTTTCTTTCTTTCTTTCTTCTTTCTTTCTTTCTTTCTTTCTTTCTTTCTTTCTTTCTTTCTTTCTTTCTTTCTTTCTTTCTTTCTTTCTTTCTTTCTTTCTTTCTTTCTTTCTTCCTTCCTTCCTTCCTTCCTTCCTTCCTTCCTTCCTTCCTTCCTTTCTTTCTTTCTTTCTTTCTTTCTTTCTTTCTTTCTTTCTTTCTTTCTTTCTTTCTTTCTTTCTTTCTTTCTTTCTTTCTTTCTTTCTTTCTTTCTTTCTTTCTTTCTTTCTTTCTTTCTTTCTTTCTTTCTTTCCTGACATACCAGTGGACCAGACCTCTCCAAATGTGAAGTATTAACAGACAACGGGGCCCCAGATCAGAGCACTTGTTTTTACCCACAAGTCATTGTCTCCTCTTCTTCCTAAAGGCCTGTTTTTGCAAGGCTAATGCAAAAGAGAAGAGAGGCCCTGGCTAGGGTAGGAAGGAATCCTGGTCAGATCCTAATCACCTTCTGGTGTTCCCTGCCTTGTAACTGGGGGAGGGCAGGAGAGCCTAGTGGCTAGAGTAAAGACCAGGGCTCTTCTCGGGTTCCAGAAGAGGGGATTAGGGTCTAGAATCCAGGGATCCAGGAGGAATCTTGACTCCCATTTCTGAAAAAGCAACTTCCCCGTGATTCTACCTCCTTGCCTCCTTTGCTCACCCTGGGGGCATAGAGGCCAGAACGCTCTTCGCTGGGGCAATCTGACTGTTTAAATATTCCAGGCTGTTGCTGGCAGCCTATGAGTCAGGCTCGAACGGGTTTGACGGCCTCAGTTGACGTTACGGATGCTTTTCTCACGCAGTCTGGCAAATACCCCACCACGAGAGCAGCCGGGTGGAAACAGCTCAGAGATTGGAGAGGGCATCGCCGTCCGGGATCGGGACCCGTCTCGCTGGAAGTGCGGAGCGCTGGATTCCCTGGGAGGATGGCACGAGGAAAGGACCCAGGCGTCCGGCTGGCCGCAAGGGACCACTTTTCTCTGTAGGGCCTCGCTCTTCCCTGGCTTGGCACCGAAGGTGGGCCTGGATTTACCTGTAACAAGGACCATGCGAGGATTTCAGAGCTGGGACCTCTTTGAGAAGGGGTTTCTCCTAGCAGGTGAGTGATAGACCCAGGGATAAGTTGACTTGGGGAGGGGCATCATTGGGTGGAGCTGACACAAGTGTTCCTTGCCAAATAGCTTGCAGGACTCCAGTGCTTTGAACAGGAACACGCTGTATAGGTGTTTGTCGGGGCAAATTTTCATGGCACGGAGTTTAACTTTAATTAATAGCTGGTCTACCCGTGGCACAGAGTGTTAAACCTGCAGTACTACAGTCTTAAGCTCTGCTCACGACCTGAGTTCAATCATCGGTGGAAGCTGGTTTTGAGGTAGCTGGCTCAAGGTTGACTCAGCCTTCCATCCTTCCGAAGTCAGTAAAATGAGTCCCCAGCTTGTTGAGGGGGAAGTGTAGATGACTGGGGAAGGCAACGGCAAACCACCCCGTAAAAAAAAAGTCTGCCGTGAAAACTTTTGAAAGCAACGTCACCCCAGAGTTGTTAATTTTCAATTTGTATCCTGCCTTTCTGCCCTCGCAAGGTCTAACGAGGTGGCTAATGATTAAAAACTTAACATGATTAAAAAACACATTCAGATAACTTTAAAATCAACACCCCCGACATGCATCCTTAAAATAACAACAAAAAAGTTAAAATGTACACAAAGACCAGGGCTTTTTTAAAAAAAAGCAGGAGCGCACAGGAATGCAGTTCTGGCTGGCTAATATGCAAATGAGCTCCTGCTGGGCTTTTTCTATACAAAAGCCATATGCACAGCAATGGTGACACCAGGGGGTGTGACCTAATATGCAAATACATTCATGCTGGGCTTTTTCTACAAAAAAAACACCCTGACACAGACATTAACACATAAGGAAGAGGGATTGCTGAGGGATATTGAGGCAGAAAAGTCTTCAGCATGGGTGGAATATAGCAATGGGAAAGGGAGAGACAAACCTCGCTGGGGAGAGAGTTCCAGAGCTTTGGGGCCACCACCAAGAAGGCACTGTCCCAGGTTGGCATCTTCCTAATCTCAGAAGGCGGGGGCTCTTCAAACCAGCCCTCTGAAGGAGACCATTGTTGTTGGGCAGGTTGATAAGGGGAAAAGGAGATCTTTGGGGTATGATCCCCTTAAGGCGCTACTGGGCTTGCCTACCAATTAATGGTAAGTACGCAGGATGAGCTGATTTGGGGTTGGGATATGGTGGCTGCAGGAAATACTTTCGGGTTTGGCATGTATTTACTTCTGACACCGTCAGATCTCTGGATCTGGGCTCCGTGAGCAGGAGTGTGTGTAGCAGAGTTGGCGGCACTCCCCTGTTTGATCAATCACCTTGGATGTGTAATAATTTCCATTGGTAAAAAGTCACAAAATCTGCATTTTATCTGAGAAAGAGACAAGGCAGGGATCCCCAACGTGGTGCCCGGGGGCGCCATGCCATCTACCACCTTTACTGAGCCTACCAAGTTTTTTTAGAAGTGGAGGAGCTAGGTGGGGTGTTTGCCCTGATTGACTGTATAGATTAAAAAGCATCCTGCTAAACAGAGGTTCTGCCTGAAATGCTGAAGAGGTGCTATTACAGTTATAGATATGGCTTTTTTAAAAGCAGGAATGCAGTTCCAGCTGGCTTGGTTTTAAGGGGTGTGGCCTAATATGCAAATGAGTTCCTGCAGGGCTTTTTCTACCTCAAAAGCCCTGTGTGGAACACTGGTGACACCAGGGGGTGTGGCCTAATATGTGAATGAGTTCCTGCTGGCATTTTCTACCCCAAAAGCCCTGGTTATAGATAACCTTGCTCCCTGACATTTTGTAGTTGGCTCCGCCTGCTTTGGCAGCCATTTTGTAATTGCGCTCACTGGCCTGTGCTAGAATTCCAAAGGTGTCTATGAGCTCTACGAAGCTCTTTTTTGTAAGCTCTTGGAGGATTGGTTACATCAAGGGGTGTGGCCTAATATGCAAAGAAGCTCCTGCTAGAATTTCACCCCTGCACAGGACTACAATTCCCAAGAGCCCTTGTTGGGAAGCCATGATAAACTGGATTTAAACTGGTATAAGGCTGCCCGTGCAGACGTGCTATATCCAGAAGCCCTCCCAGCAGGACATGGAGAATAAAACACAGAGGATCAAGTGTCACCAGGGATATGACCAGGTCTGGAAATGGGAACCTGAAGCTATCTTCTCTCCCTCCACAGCCTTTCTCCTGTGCTTCTGTCTTCTGCCTGCCCAAGGAGCCGACAACCTTCCCATTGTACTTATCCCTGAGAACCCAGTCGAAGGCCAGAATGTCACATTCTCTGTGGAAAACGTGACAGGCAACATTCGTCAGTTCGACTGGTATCGTGGGCTAGTGACGGACGGGGGAAGCAGGATTTTCACCTACTTTATCGGACAAAACAGGCGCCGCAGCGGAATGGGGTCCGCTCCACCAGCCGGGAGTTTGGCTACCCCAACGGGTCGCTTCTCATCCAAGGAGTCCAACAGAACGACAGCGGGTCCTACAGCGTGGTTGTTCTGGTCCGTCCAAAGGGAACCTTCAAGGGCACCGCTGTGCTTCAGCTGGCTAGTAAGCGGTTTTCTCTTTTGCTTCATCGCCGGATTTTGTGCCCCTCTCTCTTCCTTGTCTGGGGTTGCCTCTGTGCTGCAGGTTGAAATGACAATTTCCACTGCAATCCAGGACTCACCACCATGTGGTCCCAGATAACCTCTTAGCATCTGGACTGCAAGTGAAATGATAAATGTGTTCCTGAGCATGTACAAAGTGCCTTCTTCTTACTGCTGAGTTCCCCATATACCCGGGCTGGAGGGAAAGGACTTCCTGTAACTCTTAAGGTGGAGTCTCACCTTATTTGAGAGTTCAGTGAGGGTATTACGGTTTCCCCGCCCTGATTCTTGGGCTGGGAGCTGACAGTGACGCCCCACAATCCCCATTTCCCCGAGTGGAGAACAGTTCCTTGAAAAGGTTTCCACATTTGATTTGTGTGAGGCGAGGCAGCACTGAACAATGAAGACGTATTAGTTCTATTTCCTATTATTTAGAAACATGCAACTAGAGCCTCCCTGGAGAGCAGCTGCCAGTCAGAGCAGACAGGATTAAGCTTGTTGTGGGGTCTGATTCAGTTGAAGGCCGCGTCTTCATGTGACTACTGTCTAGCTGGTGCTGAAAACTGGCTTAATAAATTGGGCCAACTGTATTCTTGTCGGCGGCAGCTCCTGTGAAGCGCCAATCCCCTCAGTGGTGGCTCTTGTGAGGGGTCACTGTGCCAATCCCCTCAGTGGCAGCTCTTGTGAAGGGGTGCTGTGGTGATCCCTTCAGTGGTGGCTCTTGTGAAGGGACATAATGCTGATCCCCTCAGTGGCAGTTCTTGCGAGGAGTCACTGTATCAATCCCCTCAGTGGCAGCTTTTCTGAAGAGGTGCTGTGGTGATCCCCTCAGTGGTGGCTCTTGTGAAGGGCATTGCACCAATACCCTCAGTGGCAGCTCTTGTGAAGAGTCACTAGGCTCTTGTGGTCACTCTGCTGATCCCCTCAGTGGTGGACATGGTAGCTCTTGTGAAGGGTCACTGTGTGGATTCCCTCAGCAGCAGCTCTTGTGAAGAGTCACTATGCCGATCCCCTTAATGGTGGCTCTTGTGGTCACTCTCCTGATCCCCTCAGTGGTGGACATGGCAGCTCTTGTGAAGGGTCACTAGTGGATTCCCCCAGTGGCAGCTCTTGTGAAGGGTCACTAGCGGATTCCCTCAGCAGCAGCTCTTGTGAAGAGTCACTGTGTGGATTCCCTCAGCAGCAGCTCTTGTGAAGAGTCACTGTGTGGATTCCCTCAGCAGCAGCTCTTGTGAAGAGTCACTATGCCGATCCCCTTAATGGTGGCTCTTGTGGTCACTCTCCTGATCCTTCAGTGGTGGACCTGGTAGCTCTTGTGAAGGGTCACTGGTGGATTCCCTCAGCGGCAGCTCTTGTGAAGGGCCACTGTGTGGATTCCCTCAGCGGCAGCTCTTGTGAAGGACCACTGTGTGGATTCCCTCAGCGGCAGCTCTTGTGAAGGGTCACCGGTGGATTCCCTCAGCAGCAGCTCTTGTGAAGAGTCACTGTGTGGATTCCCTCAGTGGCAGCTCTTGTGAAGGGTCACTGGTGGATTCCCTCAGCGGCAGCTCTTGTGAAGGGCCACTGTGTGGATTCCCTCAGCGGCAGCTCTTGTGAAGGACCACTGTGTGGATTCCCTCAGCGGCAGCTCTTGTGAAGGGTCACCGGTGGATTCCCTCAGCAGCAGCTCTTGTGAAGAGTCACTGTGTGGATTCCCTCAGTGGCAGCTCTTGTGAAGGGTCACTGGTGGATTCCCTCAGCAGCAGCTCTTGTGAAGGGCCACTGTGTGGATTCCCTCAGCGGCAGCTCTTGTGAAGGGTCACTGGTGGATTCCCTCAGCGGCAGCTCTTGTGAAGAGCCACTGTGTGGATTCCCTCAGCGGCAGCTCTTGTGAAGGGCCACTGTGTGGATTCCCTCAGCGGCAGCTCTTGTGAAGGGTCACCGGTGGATTCCCTCAGCAGCAGCTCTTGGGAAGGGTCACTGGTGGATTCCCTCAGCAGCAGCTTTTGTGAAGGGCCACTGTGTGGATTCCCTCAGCGGCAGCTCTTGTGAAGAGCTACTGTGTGGGTTCCCTCAGCGGCAGCTCTTGTGAAGAGCCACTGTGTGGATTCCCTCAGCAGCAGCTCATGTGAAGGGTCACTGTGTGGATTCCCTCAGCGGCAGCTCTTGTGAAGGGGCACTGTGTGGATTCCCTCAGCGGCAGCTCTTGTGAAGAGCCACTGTGTGGATTCCCTCAGCGGCAGCTCTTGTGAAGGGTCACTGGTGGATTCCCTCAGCGGCAGCTCTTGTGAAGGGTGACTGTGTGGATCCCTTCAGTGGCAGCTCATGTGATCCCTTCGGTGGTAGCTCTTGTGATGGTTCACCATGCCAAGCCCAAACTTTCTTAAAAGTTGTTTTTGCTGCGGCAACTTCATGCAGCCTTCCAGAGTCACATCTTGGGAGTCTGATCCTCTTCCTGGGCCCCCAATTCCGAATCCTAACGCCTGCTTTCCTTCTTGCTTTTTAAAAAATAGGCTCAGCAACCGACGCACCTCCGACATCCCCACCCATGACAACTCTGCCGGCAAAGCCCCCTTCGATGCTGGGGTGGATTGTGGCTGGAGTCTTGGTTGGGATCCTGCTGGCAGGGGCATTGGGGGCCATCCTCGTATACCGATTTGTCTTACAGAAGGCAGAACCAGGCACCGGGTAATGGGGGCCATGGGGATTGTTTGGGGTGGTCAAAGAGGGAGCTCTCAGCAGGAACCAGAAGTCTTGGTGCCTCTCTCTCTCTCTGTCTATCATCTGTCTGTCTGTCTGTCTGTCTGTCTGTCTGTCTGTCTGTCTGTCTGTCTATCTCTATCTATCTATCTATCTATCTATCTATCTATCTATCTATCTATCTATCTATCTATCTATCTATCTATCTATCTGTCTGTCTGTCTGTCTGTCTGTCTGTCTGTCTGTCTATCTCTATCTATCTATCTATCTATCTATCTATCTATCTATCTATCTATCATCTGTCTGTCTACCTGTCTGTCTGTCTGTCCGTCCGTCTGTCTATCTACAGGGCTTTTTTTTTAGCAGGAACACACAGGAACACTCTTCTGGCTGGCTTTGGCGTCATGCGGTATGGCCTAATATGCAGATGAGTTCCTGTTGAGGCTTTTTCTACAGCAAAGCCCTGTGTGAAACAACGGTGATAACAAGCAGTGTGACCTAATATGCAAATGATATCCTGCTGGGCTTTTTTTTACAACAAAGCCCTGTCTGTCTGTTCATCTATCTATTGCATCATCATCATCATCAACTCTCTCTCTCATTCTCTCCCCCCCCCCCCCCTTCTTACTGTAAGATGTTTTAAAATTGGTTTAATAATTATGCTTTCTCCCCAGAGAATCTTGGGGACTGTAGTTTGGAGAATGTCCAGGGGGATCTTTAACAGATAATTCTCAGCATCCCCTTGAAACTACAATTCTCTTGGGCCGACCATGCTTGGTATAGAGCCAAATATAAATTTTGTAATGCCGCTCTGCTCTTAGGCACTGTTCTGATCACTATGACAAGAAGGGCTTTTTAAAGGATTGCCAGTTGGGTTTGGAAATACCTGGAGATTTGGGGGGGTGGAGCCTGAAGACAGCAGGGTTTGGGGAGGAGACAGACTTCAGTGGGATTCAATGACAGGGAGTCGACCTTCCATAGTGGCCATTTCCTCCAGAGGAACTGATCTCTGTTGCCTAGAAATCAGTTGTAATAGTAGATCTCCAACCACTACCTGGAATTTATTTTACAGCAACCACAGTTTCACATAGACAGGAAATATTAGCAAACTGTGTAGCACTATAATAGCAATTATATTATGACGACAACAAAGTCCTTAAAGGGAACCGTCCATGTCCAATTAGAAATACATTTTGTCTTGCTGCATAGAGAGTCTCATTACAAAGCCCAACAGAAGAATCAAGTCAATTTAAGGGACCGGTTTCGATTTCAAAGACCTTCATCAGGCAAGGCTTTAGCTTTGCAGTTTAGTGTATCATGGCTTCAAGCCACATAAAGAAAAGATAACTGGCTATTTGAAGCACTATTTGAAGCAATTGCCAGCCAGAAAACTTTTGTCCTAAACAGGAAGGACCTGTGCTTCAAATACCAAGTTACCTTTTCTTTATGTGGCTTGAAGCCATGATGTACTAAACTTGCAAAGAAGAAGAAGAAGAAGAAGATATTGGATTTATATCCCGCCCTCCACTCCGAAGAGTCTCAGAGCGGCTCAGAATCTCCTTTACCTTCCTCCCCCACAACAGACACCCTGTGAGGTGGGTGGGGCTGGAGAGGGCTCTCCCAGCAGCTGCCCTTTCAAGGACAACCTCTGCCAGAGCTATGGCTGACCCAAGGCCATTCTAGCAGGTGCAAGTGGAGTAGTGGGGAATCAAACCCGGTTCTCCCAAATAAGAGTCCGCACACTTAACCACTACACCAAACTGGCTAAAGCCTTGGCTGATGAAGGTCCTTGAAACCGAAACCGGTCCCTTGAATTGACTTGATTCTTGTATCGGGCTTATTTACATCGTGATGGAAGAAGACGAAATTTGAGATGAGATTCTCTGTGCAGCATGACGAAATGTATTTCTAATTGGATATGGACGTTTCCCTTTAAGGGCTTTGTTGTTGTCATAATATAATTGCTATTATAGTGCTACTACCTGGCAGGTGTTAGCTTTTTTGCTTTAGAGAGATTAAAATCTGTGCAAACACTTAGGAAATCATTGCAAATGAACTCTCACATTTCAAAGTTGCATCCCAAAATGTGATTAGCAATCTTGACTTTGGGACTGATGAAGAGCTACAGGAATTCTAGCTCTTACCTCTCCCCCTCCCCCCCCCCTCCCACCACAGAAAGGTTTCATCAGTGTAAATACAATTCTTTCATTATCTGGCCTCATGGAGTTTTGAATACTTTGCTGTAATGCGGAGCTGTAGAATTTTCCTTAGCCATAGAAGCAAATGCCTGCTTTCTTACATGAATGTCTGTGTGTGCGAGTGTGAGCATGATGTGTGTAAAGTTTACATATATGTGGAACTTCAGTTTGGTGTACTAGTTAAGTGTGCGGACTCTTATCTAGGAGAACCAGGTTTGATTCCCCACTCCTCCACTTGCAGCTGCTGGAATGGCCTAGGGTTAGCCATAGCTATTGCAGGAGTTGTCCTTGAAAGGGCAGCTGCTGGGAGAGCCCTCTCAGCCCCACCCTCTCACAGGGTGTCTGTTGTGGGAGGAGAAGATATAGGCGATTGTAAGCCGCTCTGAGTCTCTGATTCAGAGAGAAGGGCAGGGTATAAACCTGTAGTCTTCTTCTTTAAGGACAACTTGCTCATTTCGATTTCTCTTTAGGGTGCCAATTAAACTGGATCCGAGGGTGAAAAAAAACCCAGCATCCAAACGTGGTAAGTCAATGAAACTTGCTTTTAAACTACAGGGAAAGGGATAAATATTACAATGAATGAAAGGTTAGCAAATTTCCTGACCCTTTGAGGTGGTGGTGGGCAGTGCTGTTAAATCGTAGCCAACTTAATGGCAACTCCATGGGATTTTCAAGGCAAGGGTCATTCAGAGATGGCTTTTCATTGCCTGCCTTTGTATAGGGGCCATGGTATTCTTTGGGGGTCTCCCATCCAAATACTAGCCAGGGCCAACTCTGCTTGCAAAGGCTGATATCCTGGGATCAGAATATTAACCTAGTAACAAGCTACGTGGACAAGCCCTTAGAACAAAGGATTCTGGGAGCAAAGGATTCTGTGCACCCGTTTAGAAGAGGTCATCCAATGTTCCGTCTAATAGGGTTGCCAAGTCCAATTCAAGAAATATCTGGGGACTTTGGGGGTGCAGCCAGGAGACATTGAGGGTGGAGCTAGGAGCAAGGTTGTGGCAAATAGAATTGAACTCGAAAGGGAGTTCTGACCATCACATTTAAAGGGACTGCACACCTTTTAAATGCCTTCACTCCAATGGAAATAATGAATAGGGGTATTTCTTTTTGGGCTCATAAGACTGGACCCCTGGGTCCAATCCTTTTGAAACTTGGAGGGTATTTTGGGGGAGAGGCACTGAATGCTAAGCTGAGAATTTGGTGCCTCTCGCTCAAAAACCAGCCCCTCCAGAGCCCCAGAAACTAGCGGATCAATTCTCCATTATACCCTACAGGAATTGGTCTCCATAGGAAATAATGGGGTGCCCAAGAGACATTTCCCTCCCCACCACTTTTTGATGACCCTCCAAACTGAAGGATCCCCTGCCCCCACTTGGGGATTGGCAACCCCTACCCTCTAAGCCGAGTTAGTGTGAGCTAGCTCAGTATTTTAGCCTCCGGCTCACACATTTTTGTCTTAGCTCAGGAAAAATGCCCCCAGAGCAAGCTAATTGATGCTGTAGCTGACAACTTTAATGCCACAGTAGCTCAGAAAGTAGAATTTTTGCTCACAAGACTCGGCAGCTTAGAGGGAATGTTGCATTGTTGTGATCGACTGAGCAGAATGCAGCTCACCAGCCAAGTACGGCGGCCATTTTTGTGAAAAACAAGACCCAACCTGTCTTTCGAGTCACCTCTGGGCCACCTTAAGTTGCACACCTCCAGTGATCCAAAAGATATGGGTCCGGATTAAACAGCGAAGGCAGTGAGAGAAACTTTTATCGCCTGGCCTTTGCAGATGACACGGAGCCCATCTACGAGGTGATGGATTCGCCACTGGAATCGCCCCAGATGGCAGGGAAGACTCCGCCCCCCATTCCGGGACCCCTTCCTGTAAGTTCACGTGCTGACTGTAAGTATGGCCGCCAAGATGGAGGGACTGTGGGGGCAAAATTCTCAGGGCCCGCCCCAAGTCATCTGGCGCGCCTCTAAAACCAGCATGAATGCATCTTGATTTATTTGTAATGCAGTTCTACGCTGCAGCCGCTAGGGGCGCAACTTCAGAGTAAACAGCAGTGGCTCTGTTTTCTGATTGGCTATACCTTTCTACCAAGATTACTGTAAGGTGACAAAGACTCGTGTACCCAGGTCTGACTCAGGAAATATCTGGGGACTTCAGGGGTGGAGCCAGGAGACTTTGGGGGTGGAGCCAGGAGACTATGGGGGTGGAGCCAGGAGCAAGGGTGTGACAAGCACAACTGAAGTCCGAAGGGAGTTCTGGCCATCACATTTAAAGGGACTGCATGCCTTTTAAATGCCTTCCCTCCATTTGGAAACAATGAAGGATAGGGGCACCTTCTTTGGGGGATCGGAGAATTGGACCCCCTAGTCCAATCTTTTTGAAACTTGGGGGGTGTTTTGAGGAGAGGCTCCAAACGCGAAGTTGAAAATGCGGTGCCTCTACCTCAAAAACAGCCCCCTGAGCCCCAGATACCCGCAGATCAATTCTCCATTATGCTCTATGGGAACCGCTCTCCAAAGGGTATAATGGAGTGCCCAGTGGACATTCCCCCCCATTTTCTGATAATCCCTCCACGCCAGGGGATCCCCTGCCCCCAACTGGGGATTGGCAACCCTCATACCTTGCTTAAACCCATCAACCAAGCTGGTGCTGGAGGAAGGCGAGACCAGCCAGCGCTGCTCAGGGCTGCTGCAGTCATAGCCCAGCTGCACCCGCCTAACAAGGCTGTGGTTTCCAGCCGTCTGTTTCCCTCTTCCTTTTCCTTCTGCCCAGCTCCCTAGTTTTGTCTGCTCATCCAGATCTTCCGTGCTAGCGCATTTTCAAAAACAACCCTCTTTCTTTTATCCTTAATTCCTCTCCCTCTTTCCCACGCTTTTCTCCTTCCTTCATTTTGCTCTCTTCTTTTCATGATATGCCTTCATTTCTCTATCCCCCATTTCTAATTCCACTCCCCGCCCCCCTCCCCGTTTATCAGCCTTGATCTCAACTCATCCCTGTTTAGAGTTGCCTAGGGCTGCTAAGCCCCTGGGCGGGGCAGCGGTTCTCCCGCCCTGGAGGTTCCTGCCGGCCCACATTGGGCCAGCGGGGGAACCTCCCCTGACATCGGCAGCACAATGATGTCACCCGGAAGTGACGTCATTGCATGGGCGCTGTTGTTCACCGGCCGCTCTAGGCGTTTCTGGGAAAACTATATGGTTTTCCTGGACGCTCTAGTGATTTGGGAGGGAAAACTCTATGATACAATAGGTACCATAGAGTTTTTCTCTCCCAAATCACTAGAGCGTCTGGGACAACCATAGAGTTTCCCCAGAAACGCTTGGAACGACCGGTGAGCAACATTGCTAGTGCAATGATGTCACTTCTGGGTGACATCATTGTGCCGTGTGCACGAGAAAAGCCCCCCACCAGAGGCTGCGGGGGCTTGGGAACCCTAGAGTTGCCAGGTCCTCCTTGGCCCCTGTGAGGGGGGTGCTGAGATGGGGGGTAGCGTTGCCAGAACCAGATTTGGGAACTCCTGGAGATTTGAGGCTGGAGGCTGTGGAGGACAGGGACCTCAGTGGGATGTAATGCCATAGAGGCCACCCTCCAAAGCAGGGGTGGCCAAACTGTGTCTTTGGGAGCCACATGTGGCTCTTATATTGTGTTGCTCTTGGAGCCCCCACCACCCCATCGACCGGCTTGGAGAAGGCCTTTAAAGTCTCTTGAAATCACGTCTCCAAGCCAAGCTAGCTGGCGGCTTGGAGAATGCATTTTAAGTTAAGGTTGCTTTCATCCCCCTCTCTCTTCCTCCCCCATCTATTTGCTTTCCTTCCTTCCAGCTGTCAAACATGTGATGCTCACGTCTTGCAGCTTTCAAACATCTGATGTTTATTCCATGTGGCTCTTACCTTAAGCAAGTTTGGCTACTTCAAAGCAGCTGTTTTCTCCAGGGGAATTGATCTTTGTAGACTGCAGAAGAGCTGTAATTCTGGGGGATCCCCAGGTCCCACCTGGAGGCTGGCATAGCCATTTAAGTATAGCTACTATTATGATATAGTACACTTTATTAGTATGGTAGTATAGTTAATGCTAATAGTTAATATCAGCTCCCCTACCTCGTCCATTGAATAGTAGGTGCAGCTGCATAACGATCCCTGGATTAGGAAAGCGGGCAGCCAGCCAGCCACCAGGGGCTTTGCCACACCCCCAGCAGCCCTCATTAACCCCCGGAGAAGCCCGCAACACCCTTTCTCCACTTCTGATGTGATTTTTGGCTTGCTGGTCTTTTGACTGGGAGGGAGGGGAGTGGCCCAGGAAAGCCCCAGGCGAGCTGAGGTCTCTAGCCAGCCCAAGCAGACCTCGTTCACCCGGGGCTCTCCTTTCTTGCATCAGGTTGCTTTTGGCTGGGGGTGGTGGTGGCATATGCTAATGAGTTATGCTAATAAGCTCCGCCACCTATTTTTCTACAAAATGACCCCTGAACAGAAGTGTGTGTATGTCAATATTACCCCGTAATATTTCAGATTAGTAAACGAATACCCCCCTTACATGTATGGTGATGGAAAGTTAATCTGTTTTAACGGTTACCCATGAGGAACAAAAGTTTGAACTCCTTCTTCCCTGGATTAGATTTAATTACATTTTAGAAGAAGAAGAAGATATTGGATTTATATCCCGCCCTCCACTCCGAAGAGTCTCAGAGCGGCTCACAATCTCCCTTCCCTTCCTCCCCCACAACAGACACCCTGTGAGGTAGATGAAGATATTGGATTTATATCCCGCCCTCCACTCTGAAGAGTCTCAGAGCAGCTCACAATCTCCTTTCCCTTCCTCCCCCACAACAGAGGTGGGTGGGGCTGGAGAGGGCTCTCACAGCAGCTGCCCTTTCCAGGACAACTCCTGCCAGAGCTATGACTAACCCAAGGCCATTCCAGCAGATGCGAGTGGAGGAGCGGGGAATCAAACCCGGTTCTCCCAGATAAGAGTCCGCACACTTAACCACTACACCACACTTACTCTCCTCTTGCTTAAACACTGTTCAGGCTACGAGTTGTTGTTGTGCTGGTGGGCCATCTAACGTCCCTTTGGAAATACTGCTTTGCTGCCGTAGAGATTAAGCTGCACGTTATGTGACAAAGGGCATCATTTTTAAAAGCTGCGTCAGCCAAATCAATTCCAGGGACGGCAGTCCTTCTCAACCAGCGCCACTCCCTAATCCGTTTGCCCTGGCTTTTGTGCCAGGTAAAGGTAAAAGGGTAAACAGAAATAGGTTTCTTACTGATTTACTTACGAAAGATTTCTTGCGATGGGAAGTTTGCTGGGAACGACAGTCCCCTTCACCCTGTTTTGGTACGGAGAGGTATATGTGCACAAAAGTAAAATTACAAATTTAGTCATCACACAGGGCTTTTTTTTGTAGCAGGAACTGCTTTGCGTCTTAGGCCACACCCACCTGAGGTAGCCAATCCTCCTGGAGCTTAAAGTTGGTCTTGTACTAAGAACCCTGTAAGCTCTTGGAGGATTGGCTACATCAGGGGGATGTTGCCTAGAATCATAGAGTCGTAAGGGACCTCCAGGGTCACCTAGCCCAACCCCCTGCACAATGCAGTAAGTTCACAAATACAAAGGTAAAGGTAGTCCCCTGTGCAAGCACCAGTCGTTTCCGACTCTGGGGTGACGTTGCTTTCACAACATTTTCATGGCAGACTTTTTATGGGGTGGTTTGCCCTTGCCTTCCCCAGTCATCTACGCTTCCCCCCCAGCAAGCTGGGTACTCAGTTCACAAATACCTCTCCCTAAATTCACAGGATCTTCATCGCTGTCAGATGGCCATCCAGCCTGTTTAAAAACCTCCAAAGAAGGAGAGCCCACCACCTCCCAAGGAGGAAGCCTGTTCCACCGATTAGAGCGGTTCACTCTAATGGTCAGGAAGTTCCTCCTAATGTTGAGCCGGAAACTCTTTTGATTGAATTGCCTAATAGGCAAGGGAGTTCCTGCTACAAAAAAAAGCCCTGGGTGTCAGGGTTTGATCAGGGTCATAAGGAGGGGCCCAGGAGGAATCTTTGTCCAGGGACCTGTGGTGGTTCTCAGCGGCCCTGTCTGTACATCGCCACCAGTTATGTTCTCCTGTGTAAGGACAATTGGTCCAAACTAGGGATGCCAAGTCCCCTGCGTTCTCCAGCGGGGGGGGGGGGGGGGGGCTTTCGGGTGCGCTGCAATGACGTCACCTGGAAGTCCCGTCATCGCGCTGGCAGTGTTGCGCACGGCTACTCTAGACGTTTCCGGGAAAACTCTATGGTTTCCCCGGATGCTCTAGCCATTTGGGAGGGAAAAAACTCTATGGTACCTATTATAACATAGAGATTTTCCCTCCCAAATGGCTAGAGCGTCCAGGGATACCATAGAGTTTCCCCGGCAACACCTAGAGTGGTCACTGCGGGATGCCGCCAGCGTGATGTCACTCGCAGGCGACGTCATCGTGCCGGCGATGTCCGGGGTGGGGGCTGCCCGGACTGGACTGGGGGCTTAACAGCCCTAGTCCAGACTCGTTCTTGCCTACCATGTATCTCTGTGCCCTATTGCTTGACTTACAATATTCATCTCTCTCTGTTTTTATAGCCACTTGCTGAACCCTGCCCCAACCTAGAATCAAACTATATGGTAAGTGCATGCTGAAGAGCAGAGGTGTCAAACATAAGGCCCATGGGCCGGAACACTCCTGCCTGGGGTTCTGATCCCGCCCCCAAGCAGTTGAGCATTAGCTTTATTGCCAGATGACAGACACTGTGTATTCTTTCCTTGTATACTGTCCCAGCAGTAATGAGAAGAAGACTGCAGATTTATACTCCACCTTTCTCTCTGAATCAGAGACTCAGAGCAACTTACAATCTCCTTTGTCTCCTTCTCCCACCACAGACACCCTGTGAGGTGGGTGGGGCTGAGAGGGCTCTCACAGCAGCTGTCCTTTCAAGGACAGCGTCTCAGAGGGGCCTACAATCTCCTTTCCCTTCCTCCCCCACAACAGACACCCTGTGAGGTGGGTGGGGCTGAGAGGGCTCTCACAGCAGCTGTCCTTTCAAGGACAGCGTCTCAGAGGGCCTACAATCTCCTTTCCCTTCCTCCCCCACAACAGACACCCTGTGAGGTGGGTGGGGCTGAGAGGGCTCTCCCCGCAGCTGCCCTTTCAAGGACCCCCAGCCATTGGCCATGCTGTCTGGGGCTGATGGGAGTTCTAGGCAAAAAACATCTGGTGAGCTACCCTTGGCCAGCCCTGCGCTACCACCAAACTGGCTCTCTTGCCTTTACCTGCCTCACAGGTGGTCGTGAGGATAAAAAATGGAGGAAGCGAGGAGCATGGCTGCTTCCCGAGCTTCTTGAAAGCAAGGGCGAGATGAAAAACCCGTACCAAGCGAATACATATTGATGTTTGTTGGCCGTGACCAGGCAAATGGAGACGCTTCCGTGCCAGGAGCAGTCTAGCTGCAATTGCAATCGGGCACGGCTCTTTCCAGAAAGCGGGCCTTCCAGAAGCCAGCCGCTGCCGGGAGCAGACAGCAGGACTGGGTGAGCCCCTTCCCAGCATTGTCACGGTTGAGCAACACTGGAACTTGGCACTTCCCGGCTCCTGCTACTCCCTAACGCTGGCTCGATAAATCTTAACCTGCCACCAGAAGTTAAAAGGGAGGGCACCGTCTCAAAAGAGTGACTGGGTGCCAGCTCACTTCTATGCACAATTAAAGGCAAGGGCTATTGCTTGTCAATCCTTAACCGGATGAGAACCTGGAGGCTGCAAGAACCACCTGTTCCCATTTGAATGTCCAGAGGTGAGCTGGGATGCTAATAACACCTTGGAGAATTCTGAGTGGTTTCCATGTAAGGTCAGGGGTCCCCAAACCCCCGGGCCATGGACTGGGACCGGTCCGTGGCCTGTTAGCAACTGGGCCGTGAGTTGTATAATTATTTCATTGTATATTGCAATGTAATAATAGAAATAAAGTGCACAATTGTATAATCTTGAAACCATCGCCCTCCCCCCCGATCCGTGGAAAAATTGTCTTCCACGAACCGGTCCCTGGTGCTAAAAAGGTTGAGGACCACTGCTGTAGATCACCTGGAATAACAACTGGACTCCTGCTGACAGGGATCACTTCCCCTGGAGAAAATAGGGGAGGAACGGTGGCTCAGTGGTAGAGCATCTGCTTGGTAAGCAGAAGGTCCTAGGTTCAATCCCTGGCATCTCCAGTTCAAAAGACCAGGCAGGAGGAGATGGGAAAAACCCAGCCTTGAGACTCTGGAGAGCCATGAAGTGGGGGCTGTGGCTCAGTGGTGTAGAGCCTCTGCTTGGCATGCAGAAGGTCCCAGGTTCAATCCCGGCATCTCCAACTAAAAGGGGGTCCAGGCAAGTAGGCGTGAAAAACCTCAGCTTGAGACCCTGGAGAGCCATGAAGTGGGGCTGTGGCTCAGTGGTGTAGAGATTCTGCTTGGCATGCAGAAGGTCCCAAGTTCAATCCGCGGCATCTCCAACTCAAATGGGTCCAGGCAAGTAGGCGTGAAAAACCTCAGCTCGAGACCCTGGAGAGCCGCTGCCAGTCTGAGTAGACAATACTGACTTCGATGGACTGAGGGTCTGATTCAGTAGAAGGCAGTTTCATATGTACCACAAAAGGTAATTGTGACAAATAAAATATTGTGACCACAATTACTATGGATAATTATTGAAAACTGCAACAAACATCACTGTAATGATGATAACCCAAGCAGTCTGTAGAACAGGGATGGGGAACCTTTGTCCTGGGGGCCGTATACGGCCCTCGAGGTCACTTGGTGTGGCCCTTGGAGATTGCTGGGCCGAACCGAGCCATGTGGCAGCCTCCCTGGGGTCTGGCTGGCCAGTGAGGATCATGGGGCCCAGCCGCGCTGTGCAGCAGCCTCCTCAGGGCCAGGCAGGGATCACAGGGCCCAGATGTACTGTGCAGCAGACTCCCTGGGGCCTGGCTGGCCAGAATTGCTGCAGGGCCTGGAAAAGTGGCTGCCACAGTTCAGTTTGCACTTCATTATCCCAGAGGGTGTGGCCTAATATGCTAAAGAGTGTGACCTTATATGCTAATATTAGAGGATGTGGTCTAATATGCTTCTGAGTTCCTTCTGGGCTTTTTCTACAAAAAAGCCTAGGGTGGCGGGCCGGGTGGGTGTGGGTATGCCAGATTAGGCTCTCCCCACACGACTTCAAATAAAAGAAACAATTATTTGCATTAATTTTGCTGGCCTGAATCGTTCTCCCTCAGCGGAGCACTGTTTTTTAAGTTGTTAATTTTTTATGGCCCACGAATGATGTTATAAATATCCATATGGCCCTTGGCAGAAAAAAGGTTCCCCACCCCTGCCATAGAAGATCCTAAGCACTCACTCCCACCGTGCAAACAAATCAATTGGGGGATATCGTGCTTACAAACATCAGTGTCCATACGGCTCCCACGGCTTTTTTTTTGGGGGGGGGGGGTAGCAGGAACTCCTTTGCATATTAGGCCACACCCGCTGATGTAGGCAGTCCTCTTGGAGCTTCCAGTAGGCCCTGTACGAAGAGCCCTGTAAGCTCTTGGAGCATTGGCTACGTCAGGAGAGGGTGTGGCCTAATATGCAAAGGTTTCCTGCTACAAACCCCCCCCCCCCCCGATGGCTCCTGTTCAAAGCCTCCAACCCCGATGTCCAAATTCGGTCATAAAGGGATGTGCAATCCTCATTCCATGAAATGATAATGCAACCGGGATGCCGACTTTTTCTCCCGTTTCCAGAATCCTTCCTCAGCAAGGGATTAATCACGAATCCAATGCGCAGTAAAAATTCACTCGGGACCCAAGGTCTCTGCAGAGTTTCTATTCAGGCAACGCGCTTGAGCTGTTGCCTGTATGTTATTTCATGGGATTAAGGAACAAGGGCTGCACGTCCTTTTATGACGATTTCTTGACTTGGGTTGGGCAACCCCTAACCCTTGCTTGTCTCTTTTCATTTGAAAGGACTTGCTGCGCAGAGCAGAATCGATTTATTCCGAGATCAAAAGGTGATGCTGCAGTTTGGAAGAGGCCGCTTTCCCCACCCATCTCCCTCCCGGGGAAATGACCCTTTCCAGAATTTGGGGCTGTGAATTCTAATCCAACTCCTTTTTTTTCCCCTTGAGTTTTTCCCCTGGTGAGAGTCTCACAGGATTGTTTCCCCCCCGCCTCCCTTAAGACAGCGAATAAGCCGAGAAATAGGACAAGACCAGAAGCCGACCTGCCTGGCATCGTCTGCTAATGGAATGGAAGAGCTAAAATGGACTTTTCCTGGTGTGGGGCAGCTGACTTCTCTGCCCTGGGGAGGGTGGGGGGCTTTCTAATTCGGGGAGGCTGCGGGGAAGGGGGAATGCGTCCAATCCCTTGAAATGTGATCACAGACGATCGTTCCGGGTCCCGGATCACCCACGCCGAAACAGTTCGGGGTTCTTGTTCCTTGTGAGTGAATCTGGGGCAGACACCACTCTCCGACTGCTTGTTTTCCCTGGATGGGTAACTCAGAAGCAACAGAGGGCCAACAGCACCTTGGTCTCTGCCCCGAGTGCGAGTTCTGCTGCCTTGGACACTGCTTTGGCTACAGATCTTTGTAGCAGCCATGCCATCTTTTGGGGGTGGCGGGGGAGTGGATTTGGCAGAAGGGCCTGTCGTGGCTGATTTTTAGCGTCAAGCAGTGCGGGAGTGGGGGCTGCAGATGAAGTTTAAACCAGCTTTCCCCTGGAATCAACGTATATCATGCAAATGTAAAATATATTTACAGAGAGACATTCCTTTTGTCTTCTGCCTTCTTCCCTGTGTTCACGTTTGCATGCAATGGGGGGAGGGGACTACAATTCCCAGGATTCTCTGGGAAAGATTTTTGAAGGAGAGACCATAGTGCCCTGACCTGGATGCAGAGTTGCCAACCTCTAGGTGCTACCTGGAGATCTCCCACTGTTATAACTGATGTCCCGGTGACAGATATCGGTTTCCCGGACAAAATGGCCGCTCTGGAGCAGGGGGTGACCAAATTTGCTTAATGTAAGAGCCGCAGAGAATAAGCATCAGATGTTTGAGAGCTCAAGACATGAACATCAAATGTTTGAAGGAAGGAAAGTAGGAAGGGAGGGAGGGGTGGAAAGAAAGCAACTTTAAATGCATTCTTCAAGCTGCTGGGTGGCTTGGAGAAGTGATTTAAAGAGACAAGTGTGTGAAAGAGCCACATGTGGCTCTCGAGCCACGGTTTGGCCACCTCTGATCTGCAGGGTGGACTCTGGTATTCTACCCCACTGAAGTTCCACTCCAAACTCCACGCATTCCAGGCTCCTCTCTCTCAGTCTCCAGAAGTTTCCCTTTTATAATCCGGGTCGATTTGAGTATCTATATTCAGTCTAATTCAAATTGTTGCCAAAGCTCAAAGTTGCTCTTTGTCTTTTCGAAGCCGCATTCATGGGAAAGTTGGGGAGGGGGATCTGCCTCTTTCCCTTCCTTTGAACTGTCCCGTTTGTTGTTATGCAAAACGACCCATTAGCCGGTGGTATTGAAAGCAAGCTTACTTGCCGAGTAGAATTGCCGTGCTTGAGGTAGGAAAGCGATGCATCAGAAGCTTGTTAATTAAAAAAAAGAGCAAGCGGTCGGATGTTCACCTCTTCCTGCCGCAATGGCAATCACGGCAGCGGAGCTTCGGGGCATACAAGAAGGACAGGAACTGCGGCCGCTATGCCCCTGGCTTCTTGCAAAGCCCCATGTCGAAAGGAAATCCCTTCAGGGTCTCCCTGGAGATGCCACGTCTGTGGCACCTCTCCAACCACTTGATTCAAGGGGGCCGCTAGAGACGAGCTCCGCAGACCCCCACTGAGCTCAAGGCGACATAACCCAGAAGGCTCCAAGAGTTTCCCAACCTGGATCTGATGACACCCCCCCCCATGGGCTCTTTTGCATATTAGGCCACACACCCTGATGTAGCCAATCCTCTTGAAGCTTACAGTAGGCCCTGAACGAAGAGCTCTGTAAGCTCTTGGAGGATTGGCTATATCAAGGGGGAGTGGCCTAATACGCAAAGGCGTTCCTGCTACAAAAAAAGCCCTGTTGCCAGTCCTTGGATGGGAGCCCGGCAAGGAACTCTGGAGTTGCAGCGCAAAGGCAAGCAGTGGCCAACTCCCTCTGCTCGTCTCTTGCCTTGGAAACCCCACAAGGTCCCTTTTCAGACGGTTGTGACTTGAGGGCAGTTTCCACCACCAGGAACTGTATCGTCTTGCGGCGTCAACAGACTCTGCCTTACAAACCTCTCTTTCCCCAAGTCTCGCTTCAGGCTCTAGTTGCCAGTATCTGCACAACGAGCTCTCCCTGGGCGTCACTTTTCTCTGCTCCTAACTGCAACCTGCCTTCTTTTCCCCCCTCTGCAACTGTAAGTGTTGTTTTATCGGGTTAACCCTCAAAGCATCTTCGGAGCGGTAGTTTTATGGCGCATTTGAGCATTGAAGAGCTACAATTCCGAGAGCGGGGTGAGAGACAAATGACTCCTCAGCCTGCTGAAGTCTATATCGGGGGTCCCCACACTTTGGAGCCCATGAGCACCTGGGGAATTCTGACCCAGGTAGGCTTGCCGAGTCCAATTCAAGAACTATCTGGGGACTTTGGGGGTGGAGCCAGGAGCAAGGGTGTGACAATCATAATTGAACTCTAAAGGGAGTTCTGGCCAGCACATTTAAAGGGACCGCACACCTTTTTAAATGCCTTCCTTCCATAGGAAATAATGAAAGATAGGGGTACCGTCTTTGGGGGCTCATAGAATTGGACCCCCTGGTTCAGTCTTTTTGAATCTTGGGGGGTTTGTTGGGGAGAGGTGTTGGATGCTATGCTGAAGCTATGGTGCCTCTACCTCAAAAGACAGCCCTCCCAGAGCCCCAGATACTCATAGCTCAATTCTCCATTATTTCCTATGGGAATAAGTCTCCATGGGGAAGAATAGAGTTCCCAAAAACATTTCCCTCCCCTCCCCCTGCTTTCTGATGACCCTGTAGCGGGGGGGGGGAGGGCCTCCAAACCAGGGGATCTTCTGCCCCCACCTGGGGATTGGCACCCCTAGACCCAGGGCAGTGGGCACAAGGGCTTTTTTTGTAGCAGGAACGCCTTTGCATATTAGGCCACACCCCCTGATGTAGCCAATCCTCCACAGTAGGCTGTGTAAGAAGAGCGAGGTTTTATACATAACTATAAAGGAAATTCTTCAACATTTCAGGCCGAAGCCCTGTTTAAGTGGAAGCCGATTATTATGTACAGCTGATCAGAATCCGTGCTGGGCAAACACCACACCTAGCCCCTCCCACTTTCTAAAAACCAGGGCTCATTTTGTAGTAGGAACTCCTTTGCACATCAGGCCACACACCCCTGATGGAGCCAATCCTCCAAAAGCTTCCAGGGCTTACTCTAAGCGCCGGGAGGATTGGCTACATCAGAGGGGTGTGGCCTAATATGCAAAGGAGTTCCTGATATTTTAAAAAAAACCCTGCTAAAAACATTTGACAGGTACCAAGAAAGGTATTAGTTAGGCTTCCCAACCCTCCCGCCCTGGCGGGGGACCCCCCGAATTTTCAGCCTCCTCCCCCGCTCTTAAAAAATCTGGGGGCGGGGAGAGAACAGACCTGTAGGCATCATGTTGTTTTACAGCTTGGGATCCGTTTTTAAAATGTGTCCCTTTAAGGCTGCACAGGAAACAGGAACGGCCCCTCCCTTTCTTTTCCTGTGCAGCTTGCTTTCATTTTCACAGCGAGCAAATTCTGCTGGAAGAAGACCAAGTACGGTAAGTATTTGCGTGTGTGTGTGTGAGAGAGAGGGAGGGGGCAGGTAGGGGGGATTCCCTGGTATGGAGCCCCCCCCTTTAGAAATTGTGGTGGGGAGGGAAATGTCTACTAGGCACTCTATTATTCCCTATGGAGAACGAATCCCATAGAGAATAATAGGAAATTGATCCATGGGTATTGGGGGCTCTGGGGGGGGCTATTTTTTGAGATAGAGGCACCAGATTTTTAGTATAGCAGCTAGTGCCTCTCCCCCAAATACCCCCCAAGTTTCAAAAATATTGGACCAGAGGGTCCAATTCTATGAGCCCCAAAAGATGGTGCCCCTATCCTTAATTATTTCCTATGGAAGAAAGGCATTTAAAAAGGTGTGCTGTCCCTTTAAATGTGATGGCCAGAACTCCCTTGGAGTTCAATTATGCTCGTCACATCCTTGTTCCTGGCTCCGCCCCCAATGTCTCCTGGCTCCACCCCCA
This sequence comes from Heteronotia binoei, assembly GCF_032191835.1. Lineage (NCBI taxonomy): Eukaryota > Metazoa > Chordata > Lepidosauria > Squamata > Gekkonidae > Heteronotia > Heteronotia binoei. Next base: position 46,024,678 of record NC_083239.1, on the reverse strand, counting down.
ATGTCTCCTGACTCCACCCCCAAAGTCTCCTGGCTCCACCCCCAAAGTCCCCAGATTTCTCTTTAATTGGACTTGGCAACCCTAGTATCAGTAGATGCCTTTGGCGCCCACGGGCCCCAAGTTGTTTTTATTGTTTCTTGATCTGCTGGGGGGTGTGTGTGTGTGTGTGTGTGTGTTTTAATTTGGCAGCTGAGCCTGTCTTTTGGGAACTGGTCTTGATTGCATCTTTCCAGAAACAAAAAAGGGAGTCTACTGTGGCATGCATATGCCTGCTGAGGATATGCTTCACGCAGTTGCCAAAGAAGGCTTTGTAGCTCACAGGTGTTTCTGCCCCGATAAATATTTCAGCTTCTTCAAGTGCCATCAGCCGCCTCTTCAGTTTTGATGCCCGCGATAGGCTAACCCGGCCTGCCTTCTCTGGCGTTTGCATCCCTGTTCACAGAAGTTTCCCAAGATGGTTTGGAAGTCAACGAGGGCTGCTATTATGCGTCATCGGCTGCCTACAAAAACCAGCGGTCTTTGCTGTGGAATTTGGCACGGGCGATTCAGAGATAAGGAATGCTTGAACAGGTTCACAAAGCGTCAAGAGAATGATTCACTGAAAAGAGCTCTCTTTTTTTAAACATGCAGAGAAAGACAATTCCTTCTTGCAGGCCGGAGAGATGATAAAGGGACTGGTGGAAGGCCGCGAGGTAGGGTTGCCAGGTCTGTGTTGGGAAATATCTGGAGACATTGGGGGTGGAGCCAGGAGAGGGCGGGGCTTGGAGAAGGGAGGGGCCTCAGCAGGGTCCAATGCCATAGAGCCCACCCTTCCAAGCGGCCATTTTTCCGGGGGAGCTGATCTCTGCCAGCTGGAGATTAGTTGTCAAAGCGGGAGATCTCCAGCCTCTGCCTGGAGTTAGGGTTGCCAAGTCCGATTCAAGAAAAATCTGGGGACTTTGGGGGTGGAGCCAGGAGACATTAGGGGTGGAGCCAAGATCAAGGCTGCGACAAGCATAACTGAACTCCAAAGGGAGTTCTGGCCATCACATTTAAAAGGACGGCACACCTTTTCAATTCAATTCCTTCCTTCCATAGGAAATAATGAAAGATAGGGGCACCTTCTTTTGGGGCTCATAGAATTGGACCCCCTGGTCCAATCTTTTTGAAACTTGGGGGGTATTTTGGGGAGAGGCTCTAGATGCTATACTGAAAATTTGGTGCCTCTACCCCAAAAAACAGCCCCCCCCAGAGCCCCAGATACCCGCAGATCAATTCTCCATGATTTTCTATGGGAATAAATCTCCATAGGGAACAATAGAGTTCCCAGCAGACATTTCCCTCCCCTCCCCCCCCGCTTTCTGACAACCCTGAAGCGGGGGGAGGGCCTCCAAAGCGGGGGATCCCCTGCCCCCATTTGGGGATTGGCAACCCTACTGGAGGCTGGCAACCCTACTGCAAGGTCAGGTTTCAAACTGTGTCCTGTTTTTTTTCGTATTTAGGTCTTCTGTTCCCTATAGGGTTGCCAAGTCCCCAGCCTTCTCCAAAAGTGACATTATTGCGCCGGTGCCGTTGCTTGCGGCCGCTCTAGGTGTTTCTGGGAAAATCTATTGTACCATAGAGTTTTTCCTCCCAAATGGCTAAAGCGTCCGGGAAAACCATAGAGTTTTCCCTAAAACGCCTAGAGCTGCCGCCGCGCAACATCACAATGACGTCACTTCCGGGTGACGTCATTGTGCCGACGATGTTGGAGGAGGTTCCCCCCGCAGCCCAATTTGGGCCGGCAGGTTTGGAACCTCCCGGGTGGAGGAACCCTAAGAAACATGCAGTTTGGAGCTCTGAGGTGCTTTTGAGAAGGCTTTCCAGAGAGGGATTGGAAGAGTCCGTTGCTGATTGGTGGTAAGGAGGGGATGAAAGAATGTGCACAAACTGATGTCAGTTTGAAGAGGGTGGTGGGGGGGAATTGCATGAAAGCCAGACTACACTTAAATGTAGGAGAGGTTGTATGCAATTGAATGGGGGAAACATGAGAACACCCAACACACTAGAAGCAGAGAGAGGGGTGTGTGTGTGAATCCTACATTTCGTGTTTTCAAGGGCTTTTTTATAGCAGGAACTCCTTTGCATATTAGACCACACCCCCTTGATGTAGCCAATCCTCCAAGAGCTTCCAGGGCTCTTCTTACAGGGCCTACTGTAAGCTCCAGGAGGATTGGCTACATCAGGGGCTGTGGGCCTAATATGCAAAGGAGTTCCTGCGACAAAAAAAGCCCTGTGTGCAAAGTTCCCTCTTAACTGCAGAGTCTTGTGAGCAAAAATTTTACTTTGTGAGCTACTGGCGTTAAAGTTGCGAGCTACTGCATAAATTATTGTGCTCCGGGGTCATCCTTCCTGAGCTAAGACAAAAAGGTGTGAGCTGGAGGCTAAATATCTGTGAGCTAGCTCACGCTAGCTCAGAGGGAACGCTGCCTGTGTGTAAATAAACCTGCATTAAGCACAGAACCTGCTGTTCAAATACGCAGGCTCATTTGAATAATAAGCCACACCCCCGGTGCCAAGCCAATCGGAGTTGCGTTCCTTTGCTTACTGCTCAAAAAAGCCCTCCAAATATGCAATCTTTGTTCAAATCAGGGGCGGAATTCTAGCAGGAGCTCCTTTGCATATTAGGCCACATAGCCCTGATGTAGCCAATCCCCCAAGAGCTTACAAGGCTCTTTTTTGTAAGCTCTTAGAGAATTGGCTACATCAGGGGGTGTGGCCTAATATGCAAAGGAGCTCCTGCTAGAATTCCACCCCTGGTTCAAATAATCCAGCAATTTTATTAGGGGAGGGACAGTGGCTCAGTGGCAGAGCATCTGCTTGGGAAGCAGAAGGTTACAGGTTCAATCCCCGGCATCTCCAACTCAAAAGGGTCCAGGCAAATAGGTGTGGAAAACCTCAGCTTGAGACCCTGGAGAGCCGCTGCCAGTCTGAGTAGACAATGCTGACTTTGATGGACCAAGGGTCTGATTCAGTATAAGGCAGCTTCATATGTTCATATTGACGGCTGTCCATTGTGAAAATTCAGCTGGTAAAGGGTTACTGTTTTCCTGCTGGGAAAAGCCTCCTTGCCTGAGGGAGTTTTCGAGCAGAAAGGTGCCCCCCTCAAACTCCAAATTGCACTGTTATCTCCCGCAAATAGGGTAAAGTCCAGCGACCTGAGATCATAATGCCCATGAATGAATACATCTCCATTCCAGAACGAGCATTTCCTGCATTCCTCAGGTTTGGGTTAAGCAACCACCTCTGCGCTCCAGAGGTTTGCTTCTGGAATTTATTAACTGGCTCCGCTAATGATCAGCACCTCCCAGGCAATGAGGAAACTTCCAGGCGGGCGGGCATGAGTTCGAGGTTTCTTCCCGCTCTTTCTTGCTGCTGCAAAGCCGAGGAGCGGATCAGACAGACAGGTTTCCCCCTCCGATCTTCCAGTTTCCAGAAGGAGAGATTATTTTGGCCCACGGGCAGCTGGAAACTGGGCAATTGGTTTGCAAGAATTCTTTCCTCGGGCCTGGAAACAGGCTGCGAAAAGCTGCGCGTTGTAGATTTTAATAGGCCCCAATGCTGCTGAAGGCAGAAGTGCGGGGTAGGGTTGCCAATCCCCAGGCGGGGGCAGGGGATCCCCCGGTTTGGAGATCCTCCCCCCACTTTAGGGTCATCAGAAAGTGGGTGGGGAATGCCTACTATTATTTCCTATGGAGACTGATTCCCATAGGGAATCATGGAGAATTGATCCACGGCTATCTGGGGTTCTGGAGGGGGCTATTTTTTGAGGTAGTAGCACCAAATTTCCAGCATAGCATCTGATGCCTGTCCTCAAAACACCCTCCAGGTTTCAAAAGGAATAGGCCAGGGGGTCCAATTCTATGAGCCCCAAAAGAAGGTGCCCCTATCCTTCATTATTTCCAGCGGAGGGAAGGAATTTAAAAGGTGTGCGATCCCTTTAAATGAGATGGCCAGAACTCCTTTTGGAGTTCAATTCTGCTTATCACATCCTTGCTCATGGCTCCACCCCCAATGTCTCCTGGCTCCACCCCCAAAGTCCCCAGATATTTTTTGAATTGGACTTGGCAACCCTAGTGCAGGGCTAGGAACAAGAGAAGGGGTACGATTACAGGGTTGCCAACTGCCTGGAGGGGAAAAGGTCCCTTTCGCTTTTGCAGATCGTTTAATGGGATGCTATTTCCTGGCTGACTGTTCTTTACCTCCGCGCCCTATCCTTGCCGATTTCCACACATTAAGCCACAGTCAAAAGGTCAGGAGCCTTTTCTCCAGGCCTGCTGGCAGCTCTAGATAGGAAAGGCCATAGTGGCCAGAGCTGTGTTCGGATTCACCAATCATCCATCCAACTCAGTGGATAACCTCTGTCTGAATGTTCTAAGGCAGGGGTGTCAAACATGCTGCCCAAGGGCCGGATCAGGCCCCCGAAGGGCTCCTATCCTGCCTGCGAGCAACTCCCTGTCATCTGCTTCCTTCTCTCTCTCTTGCTTCCTTCTGCATCACAACTTCATCTGCCAGGCTTGCTCAATCACACAGCTGACTTTGTTTGCATTAAGTCACAGGTGACCCCTAGTGGCATATTCAAGGCCAGAGACAGGGCCGGATTAAACCCTGTGGAGGCTCCTAGGCGGTCGAAATCTTGGGGGCCCCCTCGCAAATTATCTCAGTCTGAGCACCTGCCCCACCGCCCACGGCCCCTGCTGCAGCCTGCAGGCCTCTTCTCAAAAGCCCCTTTGACTAAGCTGCGGGGAAGAGGCAGAGAGAGGCAAACTTGGCGAAGACACCAGCAGCCGCACCAGGTAAGTCGGGCAAAGAGCAGCTCAGTTGCTGGCTGTGCGTGCAGGCTGGGAGGGCTGCAAGCAGGGGGAAGAAGCTGCCCCAGGGCCCCTAAAAGCATGGGGGCCCGCAGGCCAGTGCCTACTTGGCCTCATTGTTAATCCGGCTTTGGCCAGAGACGTTTCAGAGGTGGTTTGCCATTGTCTGCTTAGCTTCTGAAATCTGATAGCAGCCTAACTGGGCCTTCCACGTCTGTTTCTAGAAGGTTTGCCAAAGAATTACAAAGGGTTACTGCGATCCCTTGTGTCAACTTCTTAAGTGGCAAAGGAACTGATGGTTCTGGGTCTCCTCAACACTTCCCGCTTCTGTTGAGCAAAGGACAGGATTGCAAATGTGGGGACGGGAGTCGGAAACTGGCTTGAGAACAGTTAAAGGGGGGGGGGGGGGGCAAAGTTGCAAGCCAGATCCCCTTCTGTGCCCTGAAATCTGCCACAGATGGGGCAGGTAGGCAGCCTAGACAAGGTTGTCCTAGAAGACATGGGAGGGGTGCAGGTTGGATGGCTGGACACGGTACGTCCCCTTTCCCCCAGAGCTTTTTTTGTAGCAGGGACTCCTTTGTATATTAGGCCCCACACCCCTGATGTAGCCAATCCTCCCAGAGCTTACAGTAGGCCCTGTACGAAAAGCCCTGTAAGGAATTCTAGCAGGACCTCCTTTACATATTAGGCCACACCCTCCTGATGTAGCCAATCCTCCTGGAGCTGTCAGTAGGCCCTGTACTAAGAGCCCTGTAAGGAATTCTAGCAGGACCTCCTTTGCATATTAGGCCACACCCTCCTGATGTAGCCAATCCTCTCAGAGCTTACAGTAGGCCCTGTACGAAAAGCCCTGTAAGGAATTCTAGCAGGACCTCCTTTACATATTAGGCCACACCCTCCTGATGTAGCCAATCCTCCTGGAGCTGTCAGTAGGCCCTGTACTAAGAGCCCTGTACGGAATTCTAGCAGGACGTCCTTTGCATATTAGGCCACACCCTCTTGATGTAGCCAATCCTACCGGAGCTTACAGTAGGCCCTGTACGAAGAGCCCTGTAAGCTGTTGGAGGATTGGCTACGTCAGGGGTGTGTGGCCTAATATGCAAAGGAGCTCCTGCTAGAATTCCACCCCATGTGGCCTAATATGCAAATGAGTTCCTGCTACAAAAAGAAGCCCTGCCTGCTCCGAGTGGTAGTTTTAAAAGAGAGCCTGTGCCTGTTGCATTACCAGGTAGGAAGAAGGCATACCTGTGAAAGTTCTCCCTCTTTGCCCTGACCTGGATGACCCAGGCTAGCTGATCCCGTCAGATCTCGGAAGCTAAGCAGGGGTCGATCCTGGCTAGTATTGGGGAGGGCAACCACCAAGGAATATCAGGGACACGACACAGAGACAAGCAGTGGTAAACCACCTCTGAAACATCTCTTGCCTAAAAAAACACACCAAGTCTAGTTCGCCACCTAGTGGCGCATAACGATAAAAGAAGAGGTGTCAAACGTCTGGCCCAGGGGCCAAATCAGGTCCCCGGAGGGCTCCTACCAGGCCCGCAAGCAAGTCTGCTTCCTTCTCCCTCTCTCTTGCTTCCTTCAGTTATCAAAGACTGTTAAATACATAAGAACATAAGACGGGCCATATTGGATCAGGCCAATGGCCCATCCAGTCCAACACTCTGGGTCACATAAGAACACAAGAGAAGCCATGTTGGATCAGGCCAAGGCCCCGTCCAGTCCAACACTCTGAGTCACATAAGAACATAAGAGAAGCCATGTTGGATCAGGCCAAGGGCCCATCCAGTCCAACACTCTGTGTCACATAAGAGAAGCCATGTTGGATCAGGCCAATGGCCCATCCAGTCCAACACTCTGTGTCACACAGTGGCCAGAAAAACCATGTTAAAACCATTATATATATATATATATATATTGCAAGAGTGCTAATCTTTTGGGCATGTATTACTTTTAGAGTTTAAAAAAAAATCTTTGTGTTTGTGTCTTTTATAAAATTCATGTCTCCGCTACCTGGTATTACATTTTATGACACACATGGTTCAACCTGACAAGGTCTCATTTATGTCAGATCTGGCCCTCATAACAAATGAGTTTGACATCTCTGAGCTAGAACTTCTGGCTGCCGGACAATCTTAGGAGCTCCTGGCTAGGCTACACGTAATGCCCTATGATAATTAATGAATTCTCCCTCCTTCCAACGCAACATGTTACCGGCCTCCTCCCTTCATTCCATCCCAGTGCTATAAACAGGAGTGGCCAACGGTAACTCTCCAGATGTTTTTTGCCTACAACTTCCATCAGCCCCAGCCAGCATGTAATCTCAAACGGAAGGGGTATGTTCCCTCTTGGGATGCTTTTTAAAAATCTGCAGAGCCAATCAAATCTCCAATAGCCAATCAGAAGCCTTGTTTGGCAAAAGTCCCACCAGGCCCTCCCACTTTCGGAAAACACTTTGCAGGCTTCAGGAAAGATACAAGCAGGCGTCCCGATTTCATATTTAGGTTTATTAACGACGCATGGCCAGTATGCACAAAAAGTACTACAACAATCGCACACAAAAAAGAAAACATTCTTACAGTTAAAAACACAAATTTACAACCAGGGGTGGAATTCTAGCAGGAGCTCCTTTGCATATTAGGCCACATACCCCTGATGTAGCCAATCCTCCAAGAGCTTACACGGCTCTTTTCTGTAAACTCTTGGAGGATTAGCTATGTCAGGGGGTGTGGCCTGATATGTAAAGGAGCTCCTGCTAGAATTCCACCCCTGTTTACAACTCTAGTAAAACAGATTGACAAATCAGGATCCCATATTTACTTGAGAATTATATACGGAGCAAAATTTTATTGCTTGAGCTCAAAACTTTGCTATTTTCTTCGTAGTCTCCATGTTCACATCAAAAAGAAGTTTATTAACTCATACAGAACCACCAAAAGCCCCCGTTGACCGTCCAGTTTGGCACTTGCTAGGCTTTGCAGATAACAACTTTAATTGGGGAAAAGCACTTTATTTTGGGGGGAAAGATCGGGACACAGCAAAAGAACAACCCAGCGCCGGATCTCTGTTCTTGCTTCGTTTTGGCTCATAAATAAAGACAGGGCAAAACTTCTTCTGGTTGTAGCAAGCCTCTTAAGTGGGAGAAGAAACTGTGGAGGAAATGCAGAGATTAGGAGGAAGAAATTAGGAATTGCGCAGACAGGTCCGGGGCTAGGGGTTCTGCCGCTCCTGACAGACCCCCGCGCCACCCCCCACCAAACTCCCTTTTAGATTTTATTTCTCATGCGCGTGTAGCACACCGATGACATCACTAGTGACATCATTGTGCAGGGTGGCATGCGGGGAGAGAGCAATGGGCGGCACACAAGAATGCTGCCACGCCACCGCTTTCCCCCTGCACTGCCTGGCTGCTTTCAAGCCAAAAGTGGCCGCCGTGCTCTTTGGAGTCTTCCTTGGACTAATAAACTTTTATTTGTATCCCGCCCTCCCCGCCAAAGCAGGCTCAGGGCGGCTAACAAGACATGGTATCCCATGATTTACATAAAACAATTTACATAAAACAGGAAGGAAGGAAGGAAGGAAGGAAGGAAGGAAGGAAGGAAGGAAGGAAGGAAGGAAGGAAGGAAGGAAGGGAGGGAGGAAGGGAGGGAGGGAGGGAGGGAGGAAAGAAGGGAGGGAGGGAGTAAGGAAGGGAGGAAGGAAGGAAGGAGGAAGGAAGGAAGGAAGGAAGGGAGGGAGGGAGGGAGGGAGGAAAGAAGGAAGGGAGGGAGGAAGGAAAGAAGGGAGGGAGGGAGGAAGGAAGGAGTAAGGAAGGAAGGAAGGGAGGGAGGAAAGAAGGAAGGGAGGGAGGAAGGAAGGGAGGGAGGGAGGGAGGAAGGGAGAGAGGGAGAGAGAGAGAGAGAGAGAGAGAGAGAGAGAGAGAAACTTTAATTTGAATGCATTCTCCAAGCTGCTGGCTGGCTTGAAGAAGTGATTTAAAGAGAGAGATGCCTTCTCCAAGCTGGCTGATGGGATGGTGGGACTGTGGGGGCTTTGAGGGCCACACAAGATGTGTGCTAGAGCCGCATGTGGCTCCCGAGCTGTAGTTTGGCCACCCCTGGTCTGTAGCATTGCTAAGTCCTGGCTGGGAAATACATGAAGTTTTTTGGGGTTGAGAGATTTGGGGAGGGGAGGGGCCTCAGTGGGATATAATACTAATATGATGGCCCATCTTCCAAAGTGGCTGTTTCCACCAGGGGAACTGACCTTTATCATCTAAAGATCAGGTGACAGGTCTATTTCTGGGAGATCACTGAGTCCCACCTGGAGATTGGCACCCCTTCTAAAAAAAAACTTCCCTGGCTGATTTCTTGCAGCTTAAGCAGGTGTTCAAGGCACAAGGACAGGTGAGGTCACTTTAGTTCTAATTCGTTGGCAACCCCAAAATTATGCTTTTATCAGCTGCATTTGGGGATTTGAGGACAAGGCTGCCACCTGGTGGCTATTATAGGACCTGCTGCCGGATACAGGGTTTTTCTCCAGTTATCAGTGACCAGATTTCTGCAATGTGAAGTGGACAAAGTTTGCATCTTTCTTTTGATGCAGAAGATTTGCCCCCAATTTCAGGTGTGTTCTTTGCTGATGCACTCTGTGCATGCTCAGAGGACCTGCAGAAGCTTTGCCTCACAATCCCAGGTGTGTTCTTTGTTGGTGCACTCTGTGCATGCTCAGAGGACCTGCAGAAGCTTTGCCCCACAGTCCCAGGTGTGTTCTATGCTGGTGCACTCTGTGTATGCTCAGAGGACCTGCAGAAGCTTTGCCCTGCAATCCCAGGTGTGTTCTTTGCCGGTGCACTCTGTGCATGCTCAGAGGACCTGCAGAAGGTTTGCCCTGCAATTCCAGGTGTGTTCTTTGCGGGTGCACTCTGTGTATGCTCAGTGGACCTGCATCATTCTGTGTTCTAGGTACTGGGCTCAGGTTTGGCTCTGAACGAACTGGGTTGTTATAGGGGTAGGATGAGGATGAAGCCTGCTGGCTCTCTTACCCATTTAGGAACAACTGTAATGGGGGAGGGGGCTTTGGAGTCATGGTTGGAGTGTTGGACTTGGATCTGGAAGCCCCAGGTTTGAATCCCCACTCATCCCAGCTTGCTGGGTGACCTTGGGTTGATCACACACTCTCAGCCTAACCTACCTCACAGGGTTGTTGTGAGGATAAAATGGAGGCGATGGGAAGGAGGTATACCACTGTGGGTCCCCGTTTAGGGGAAAGGCAGGGTATAAGTAAAGCAAATAATAAACAGACAATAAGTTTGCTCAGGGTAGAATTCTAGCAGGAGCTCCTTTGCATATTAGTCCACGTCCCCCTGCTGTAGCCAATCCTCCAAGAGCTTACAAAGTAAGTCAAAGTCTCCCAAAGTGTCCTGACTCCACCCCCAAAGTCTCCTGGCTCCACCCCCAAAGTCTCCTGGCTCCACCCTCCAAGTCCCCAGATATTTCTTGAATTGGACTTGGCGACCCTATGTCAAACTGGGTCCCCCACCAACATACCTTCCCAGCACAGAGGTTGTTGATCTTCACCTTTGACCTTCATCACAGAAGATGCCCAGGCCGAGATGAAGAGGCTGTAAAAGCAGGGAAATCGGGCTCATGCGCCTCGCTCATATTCTGCCCTTTCTCTGAGGAGCAACGGCCTACAGGCATTCTTATCCTATGCCTTTTTCATCTTCACAACTGCCTTGCGAGGTAGGCCTAGCCCCGAGAACTTCACAGTGGAGTGGCACTTCGAATTTACCTCTCCCTGGGCTAGGTCAAATGCTCTGTCTAGGGTTGCCAATCCCCAGGTGCGGACAGGAGATCCCCTGGTTTGGAGGCCAACCCCCCCACTTCAGGGTCATCAGAAAGCTCAGGAGGAATGTCTGCTGGACACTCCATTATTCCCTATGGAGAGTGATTCCCAGGGTATAATGGATAATTGATCTAATGGGTATGTGGGGCTCTGGGGGGGGCTGTTTTTTTGAAGTAGAGGCACCAAATTTTCAGCAGAGCATCTGGTGCCTCTCCTCAAAGCCCCCTCCAAGTTTCAAAAAGATTGGACCAGGGGGTCCAATTCTATGAGCTCCCAAAGAAGGTGTCCCTATCCTTCATTATTTCCAATGGAGGGAAGGCATTTAAAAGGTGTGGAGGAGAAGAGGCAGGATTTGGGAAGGGGGTGGGGACTGCAGTTGGGGACGGTGCCCTAGAGTCCTCCCTCCCTCCCTCCTAGGGTTGCCAAGTCCACTTCATGAAATATCTGGGGACATTGGGGGTGGAGCCAGGAAACGTTGGGAGTGAAGCCAACAGCAAGGTTGTGACAAGCATAACTGAACTCCAAAGGGAGTTCTGGCCATCAGATTTAGAGGGAGCACACACCTTTTAAATGCCTTCTCTCCACTGGAAATAATGAAGGATGGGGCACCTTCTTTTGGGGTCTCATAGTATTGGACCCCCTGGTCCAATCCTTTTGAAACTAAGAGGGTATTTTGGCGAGAGGCACTGGATGCTATGCCGAAAATTGGGTGCCTCCACCTCAAAAAACAGCCCCCCCCCAGAGGCCCAAATACCCGTGGATCAATTCTCCATTCTATCATATGGGAATCAGTCTCCATAGGAAATAATGGGGTGCCCAGGAGACATTTCCCTCTCCCCCCCTCCTTCCTGATGACCCTGAAGCAGGGAGAGGGCTTCCAAACCGGGGGATCCCCTGCCCCTACCTGGGGATTGGCAACTCTGCTCCCTCCCTCCCTCCCAAGCAGCTCTTTCCTCCAGGGGAAACTGATATCTGTCATTTGCAGATCAGTCATAATTCTGGGAGAGGGCCAGGCTTCACCTGGAAGTTGGTGTCTGGGAATCCTCTTCCGTGTACAAGTGGTGGGGGTGATACTCACAGCGGAGCCCATGGAAGAGGGAGGGAAACGTGTCCGTCCAGGTGAGAAAAACCAGCAAGGCTCCCACAACGATTCCTGCTGAGCAGCTCAGGCCGGCAGCTCCGCCTTTTTGCTGGTTTGTATCTGCAAGAGGAAATGCAATTGATGGAGTTGTTATCTGCACACCAACATTTATTTAGAATCATAGAATCCTAGAGTTGGAAGGGACATTCAGGGTCATCTAGTCCAACCCCCTGCGCAATGCAGGAAACTCACAAACGCCTCCCCCTAAATTCACAGGATAGAATCCTAGAATCATAGAGTTGGAAGGGACCCCCAGGGTCATCTGGTCCAACCCCCTGCACAATGCAGGAAACTCACAAACGCCTCCCCCTAAATTCACAGGATAGAATCCTAGAATCACAGAGTTGGAAGGGACCTCCAGGGTCATCTAGTTCAACCCCCTGAACAATGCAGGAAACTCACAAATACCTCCCCCTAAACTCACAGGATCTTCATCGCTGTCAGATGGCCATCTAGCCTCTGTTTAAAAACCTCCCAGGAAGGAGAGCCCACCACCTCCCGAAGAAGCCTGTTCCACTGAGGAACCACTCTAACGGTCAGGAATTTCAACCCATTGGTTCTGGTCCTACCTTCTGGGGCCACAGAAAACAATTCCACCCCATCCTCTATAGGACAGCCCTTCAAGTCCTTGAAGATGGTGATCGTATTTCTGTATTTGCTTCACTGAATCCCCGCCTTTCTCCTCAGTGGGGACTCGGCATAGCTTCCACTGTTCTCATTTTAGCCTCACCACAACTCTGTGAGGTAGGATAGATGGACAGAATGTGACTGGCCCAAAATCACCCAGCAAACTTCCATGAGAAGAGTGGGGATTTGAACCAGGGTCTCCCAAGAGCCCTGTGGTGCAGTGTTAAAGCTGCAACACTGCAGTCCTAAGCTCTGCTCACGACCTGAGTTCGATCCCCGGTGGAAGCTGGGTTTTCAGGTAGCCGGCTTGAGGTTGACTCAGCCTTCCGTCCTTCTGAGGTCGGTAAAATGAGTCCCCAGCTTGCTGGGGGGAAAGTGTAGATGACTGGGGAAGGCAATGGCAAACCACCCCGTAAAAAGTCTGCCGTGAAAACGTTGTGAAAGCGACGTCACCCCAGAGTTGGAAACGACTGGTACTTGCATAGGGGACCTTTCCTTTCCTCCCAATCCTAATTCAACGCTCTGACCTTGGGGTTCCCAGTGTGGTGTCTTTGGATGTGACAGAGCCCACTGACACTTTTAGAAAATGGGCAGGGCAGGGCTGCCAGCCTCCGGGTGGGCCCTGGAGATCTCCTGCTTTGACAACTGATCTCCAGCTGGCAGAGACCAGCTCCCCTGGAGAAAATGGCTCCTTGGGAGGGCGGGCTCTTTGGCATTGGGCCATGCTGAAACCCCTCCTCTCCCCAAACCTTCACAACTTGGCCTTGAGCCATTTCTGAGCTGCCGCCTGTTTGAATTTAGTTGGCTCTATGTCCCGTGATGAAACGTGGTGCGATTACTTTAGCGTTACATGGAAGAGGTTGTTGATACTGATTCACTGTGAAGCTGTATGAATTGTGGTTCGTGGATTATTTGATTTGAAGGAAAGGGGAGTAGAGCTTTCCATTGCTTGGTCGAAACAGGAGCTACAAGTTAACTCCCTGCAGTTTGGTGCTCTGCTATCTTCTGTGAATGCACTCTTCGAGAGTTTGGTCTACGTCTCTATGTATTTGTGTATTATCACCATTATCACATTATTGTATTGCTATATAGTCTTAGTAACTGTTGGTCACTATAACCATTTGTGGTTGTGTGTTTATTCAGTCCCCAGGTGGGGGCAGGGGATCCCCCAGTTTGGAGGCCCTCCCCCTACTTCAGGGTCATCAGAAAGCAGGGGAGGAGAGAGGGAAATATCTACTGGGCACTCCATTATTCCCTATGGAGACCTATTCCCATAGGGTATAATGGAGATGAGAATTGATCTGCAAGTATCTGGGGCTGTATTTTGAGGCAGAGGCACCAAATTTTCAGTGTAGCATCCCGTGCCTCTCCTCAAAACACCCTCCACGTTTCAAAAAGATTAGACCAGGGCATCCAATTCTACGAGCCCCAAAATTAGCTTTCATTATTTCCAACGGAAGGAGGGCACTTAAAAGTTGTGCAGTCCCTTTCAATGTGATGGCCAGAACTCCCTTTGTAGCTCAATTGTGCTTGTCACGACCTTGCTCCTGGCTCCACCCCCAAAGTCTCCTGGCTCCACTCCCAAAGTCTCCTGGCTCCACTCCCAAAGTCTCCTGGCTCCACCCCCAAAGTCTCCTGGCTCCACCTCCAAAGTCCCCAGATATTTCTTGAATTGGACCTGGCAACCCTAATAACAGGAGATCTGCAGGTGTCCCCTGGAAGTTGGCAACCCTCAGCTGCACTCACCTAAGGAAACTTTGTGCTTCAGGACAGCAACCTGAATTTGGGGACATCCTTAACTCCCAAACCATGGTGGCACGCTTCTGTGACCTTTCCCCCAAAACGTTGCGGGTCCCTGAAGGGACGGGGTACTTACTAGAGGGTTGGTTGACCCATAGTTCTACCTGGCCCCAATATTCCTGGATTCCACTGGGCTCCTGGGGTCGGCTTCCTGGGCCCGGCTGTTGCTGCCCCCAGCCCAAAAGAGCCTGGATCTTCACCGTGTAAGTGGCCGAGTCGTCGGCAGTGAGCTTCTTCATGCGCAAAGAGCAGTCTTGTCCCACGGTCACCCTTTCGTGCCTGCTGCTGTCGTCTCTCTGGGGATCCTGCTCTCTGGGAGTGTACCGGATGAGGGATTGGATGTTCCCGGAAGATCCCTCCTTGAACCACTCGCAGAACTCGATATCGCGGGGAATTCCTTGAGGGGTCAGGGTGACTTCCCCCCCTTGGTTGGGTTGCTGCGGGACGGCCCGGATAGTGATGGTGATTTGGTTTGTTGCTGCCAAAACAATCAAGAAGAATTTCACATGGCTTAGGAGCTGAGCAGTATTTCACACACACCAGACTTTGCAAAATTTCAAAGCCCTCTATGGGGTTTGGGAACAACGTATCTAGGTAGGGTTGCCAAGTCCAATTCAAGGAATATCTGGGGACTTTGGGGGTGGAGCCAGGAGACATTGGGGGTGGAGCCAGGAGAAAGGTTGTGACAAGCAGAATTGAAATCCAAAGGGAGTTCTGGCCATCACATTGAAAGGAACCACAGACCTTTCAAACACCTTCCCTCCATTGGAAAGGATGGAGTGAGGCACCTTCTTTTGGAGCTCATAGAATTGGACCCCCTGGTCCAATCCCTTTGAAACTTGGAGGGTGTTTTGAGGAGAGGAACCGAATGCTCTGCTGCAAATTTGGTGCCTCTGCCTCAAAATACAGCCCCCCTCCCCCGAGCCCCAGATACGTAAGGATCAGTTCTCCATTATTCCCCATAGGAATCAGTCTCCATAAGGAATAATGGAGTGCCCAGCAGACATTTCCCTCCACCTCCCCCCCCCCCGCTTTCTGATGACCCTGAAACGGGGGGAGGGTCTCCAAACTGGGGATCCCCTGCCCCCACCTGGGGATTAGCAAACACTATAAATAAACCACTGCGTTTTTATGATGCAAATAAATGCTTTCATAATGATGCAATTATATTATCATCATCACAAACC
This sequence comes from Heteronotia binoei, assembly GCF_032191835.1. Taxonomy (NCBI): domain Eukaryota; kingdom Metazoa; phylum Chordata; class Lepidosauria; order Squamata; family Gekkonidae; genus Heteronotia; species Heteronotia binoei. Next base: position 46,009,268 of record NC_083239.1, on the reverse strand, counting down.
AAAATTCATTAAATGTCCATAGAAAAATCAAAAAGTTATGTGAAATCACATTCTGATTTTGGAAGTGCTACCTTACAAGAGTGGTGTGAAATAATATTCTGATTTTGGAAGTGCTACCTTACAAGAGGGGTGTGAAATCACATTCTGATTTTGGAAGTGCTACCTTACAAGAGTGGTGTGAAATAATATTCTGATTTTGGAAGTGCTACCTTACAAGAGGGGTGTGAAATCACATTCTGATTTTGGAAGTGCTACCTTACAAGAGGGGTGTGAAATCACATTCTGATTTTGGAAGTGCTACCTTACAAGAGGGGTGTGAAATCACATTCTGATTTTGGAAGTGCTACCTTACAAGAGTGGTGTGAAATAATATTCTGATTTTGGAAGTGCTACCTTACAAGAGGGGTGTGAAATCACATTCTGATTTTGGAAGTGCTACCTTACAAGAGTGGTGTGAAATAATATTCTGATTTTGGAAGTGCTACCTTACAAGAGGGGTGTGAAATCACATTCTGATTTTGGAAGTGCTACCTTACAAGAGGGGTGTGAAATCACATTCTGATTTTGGAAGTGCTACCTTACAAGAGTGGTGTGAAATAATATTCTGATTTTGGAAGTGCTACCTTACAAGAGGGGTGTGAAATCACATTCTGATTTTGGAAGTGCTACCTTACAAGAGGGGTGTAAAATCACATTCTGATTTTAGAAGTGCTACCTTACAAGAGGGGTGTGAAATCACATTCTGATTTTGGAAGTGCTACCTTACAAGAGTGGTGTGAAATCACATTCTGATTTTGGAAGTGCTACCTTACAAGAATGGTGTGAAATCACATTCTGATTTTGGAAGTGCTACCTTACAAGAGTGGTGTGAAATCACATTCTGATTTTGGAAGTGCTACCTTACAAGAGTGGTGTGAAATCACATTCTGATTTTGGAAGTGCTACCTTACAAGAGTGGTGTGAAATCACATTCTGATTTTGGAAGTGCTACCTTACAAGAGGGGTGTGAAATCACATTCTGATTTTGGAAGTGCTACCTTACAAGAGGGGTGTGAAATCACATTCTGATTTTGGAAGTGCTACCTTACAAGAGGGGTGTGAAATCACATTCTGATTTTGGAAGTGCTACCTTACAAGAGGGGTGTGAAATCACATTCTGATTTTGGAAGTGCTACCTTACAAGAGGGGTGTGAAATCACATTCTGATTTTGGAAGTGCTACCTTACAAGAGGGGTGTGAAATCACATTCTGATTTTGGAAGTACTACCTTACAAGAGTGGTGTGAAATCACATTCTGATTTTGGAAGTGCTACCTTACAAGAGGGGTGTGAAATCACATTCTGATTTTGGAAGTGCTACCTTACAAGAGTGGTGTGAAATCACATTCTGATTTTGGAAGTACTACCTTACAAGAGTGGTGTGAAATAATATTCTGATTTTGGAAGTGCTACCTTACAAGAGGGGTGTGAAATCACATTCTGATTTTGGAAGTGCTACCTTACAAGAGCGGTATGAAATAACTCTTCAGGGATTGGCTACCTCAGTGGGGTGTGGCCTAACATGCAAAGGAGTCCCTGCTACCAAAAAAGCCGTGGAGACAATCATTCATAGGCAGGAGTTGTTTAATAGCAAAAGAGGTGCCGGAGCTCATTAGCATAAGTCATTTGCGTGCTTCATTTGCATAGATGCCCTGCACTCCTGACATCACCGGAAGGTGTACTAAATGACATCAGCTCAGCATCTCCCTTCAAAGGCTTCTTGAATTAAATGGTCGTAATGAACCGTGACTCCTACTTCCTTTTTAAAATGACTTTCTGCTCGGTGGCCGCAGCGGCAGGAGGAAGATTTCCATCTGTCTGCTTTATACGTTTTGGTGATTTCTCCATTTTTTTTGTGTGTGTGGGGGGGGAATATTCGACAGTTTGTCCAGGCTTAGAGTTCAGCAAAAATTCTCCCAGGAGGTTTGAACCATGGAGCCCAGAAGCAAGTATTTTTTTTTTGTGGGGAGGGGGGGGGGTTAAGAAAGAAAGAGCACAGGGGAATGTAGAGGGTCCGGAGCTCTGCTCCTTTGAGCTCCTGCTCAAAACGAGGCCTGCTTATAGGGTTGCTGTAAGTGCCTTGTACTTAACACACATGTGCAGGGAATAGGGCTGCCAAGACTCCGGTCCGGTCTCCTGATCAGGAGGTTCTCAACCCGCCGCCCCACATTGGGCCGGCGGGGGGAACCTCCCTCGACGTCGTCGGCGCGACAGTTGGTCCCCTTCCTCGACCGTCGTGACCTGGCAACTGTGATCCATGCAATGGTTACCTCGAGATTGGACTACTGTAATACCCTCTACTTGGGGCTGCCTTTGTTGTGAACCCGGAAACTCCAGCTAGTGCAGAACATGGCTGCTAGGCTACTATTGGGGCGGCCCAAGTGGGAGCACATACAGCCAGCGCTGCAGGAACTGCACTGGCTACCAATAGCATACCGGATTAATTACAAGGTGCTAGTTATTACTTTTAAAACCCTGTATGGCCGAGGACCTGTTTACTTGAGGGACCGTCTGTCCCCACACGTTCCCCAGAGGATACTAAGATCTGGATCCCAACATCTCCTAGTGATTCCCGGGCAGAGGAAGGTGAGATTAGTGACCACCAGGGATCGGGCCTTTTCAGTGGCAGCCCCGTCCTGGTGGAATCAACTGCCGGAAGAGGTTAGGGCCTTGCGGGACCTCGCCCAGTTCCGCAAGGCCTGTAAGACCGTTCTCTTCCGGCAGGCCTTTAACCTACTGTAGGGGAATTCTGGAATATCCGCCATCCTGGAACTTTGAGGAACATCTAATGTGTTAGCACCAAGCTGTATATTGTTTTAATCTATGGTCATTTTCGCACTCACCTCCAGCCGGCGCGACCCCCCTCTTCACCGTGCAGGATCTGCACGGATTTCCCACTAAATGCCACGGAGCAGCCTTTTGCGCCGGAAACTCCCGGCACAAAAGCCGCTCAAACGTAAACCTCCAAAAAGCAGTTTCCGGCGCAAAATGCTTTTGCGACGGGAGTTTCCGGCGCAAAAGGCTTTTGCGACGGGAGTTTCCAGCGCAAAAGGCTGCTCCACGGCATTTAGTGGGAAATCCGCGCAGATCCTGCGCGGTGAAGAGGGGGGGTCGCGCCGGCTGGAGGTGAGTGCGAAAACGACCTGTGTGTTTTAACTTATATATTTAAATGGTTTTATTGTTTTTATGACTGTGATCATAGCATGCTATGACTCTGATGTAAGCCACCCTGAGCCCGCCTTGGTGGGGAGGTCGGGGTACAAATCGAATTCAACATAAACATAAACAAACCTGCAAATGCCGTCATCATGCTGGCAACGTCACAGGCCAACCGCTCTAGGCGTTTCCGGGAGAACTCTATGGCTTTCCCAGATGCTCTAGCCATTTGGGAGGGGAAACTCTATGGTGTACCATAGAGGTTTTCCTAGGGTTGCCAAGTCCAATTTAAGAAATATCTGGGTACTTTGGGGGTGGAGCCAGGAGACTTTGGGGGTGGAGCCAGGAGACATTAGGGGTGGAGCCAAGATCAAGGCTGTGACAAGCATAATTGAACTCCAAAGGGAGTTCTGGCCATCACATTTAAAGGGACGGCACACCTTTTCAATGCCTTCCTTCCATAGGAAATAATGAAGGATAGGGGCACCTTCTTTTGGGGCTCATAGAATTGGACCCCCTGGTCCATTCGTTTTGAAACTTGGGGGATATTTTGGGGAGAGGCACAAAATGCTGTACTGAAAATTTGGTGCCTCTACCTCAAAAAACAGCCCCCCAGAGCCCCAGATACCCGCGGATCAATTCTCCATTATTTTCTATGGGAATAAATCTCCCTAGGGAATAATAGAGTTCCCAGCAGACATTTCCCTGCCCTCCCCCCGCTTTCTGACGACCCTGAAGCGGGGGGAGGGCCTCCAAACCGGGGGATCCCCTGCCCTCACCTGGGTATTGGCAACCCTAGGTTTTCCCCTCCCAGAATGCTTGTTGTTGTAAGCCGCCCTGAGCCACTTGTGGGAAGGGCGGGATAGAAGTCACCAAATAAATATAAATAAATAAATAAATAGAGTGTAGAGTTTTCCCAGAACCATAGAGTTTTCCCGTGGGGGACTTGACAAACCCTAGCAGGAAACAGTATTCCCCAGCCTTGGCAACTCTAGCAGGAATACAGTATTCCCCAGTATTCGAAGGTAATTCATGCTTACCGGACACTTGCAGATAAACGGAACCTTCGTAAAACTCATCTGGTTGTTGGTCCGGTCTATGACCCGGTTCTTGCTTGGTCCGGTCCACTTCGAAGATGACAGTATAGTTCCCCGTGTCGGACTGTCTCAGATCGGTGATGCGCAAGGAGCAGTCGTCTCTCACCGTCTCCCGCCCGCTGCGGCCTGTGCCGTTTTTGTGCTGGGGGGACTGGCTCGGGGTATATTCGAGGATGATTTCGGCATCCCTGTTCCGGAGCTGTCGGTTCCACTCACACAGCTGGAACTTCTGGGGGCCGCGCCGCACGGCCAGGGTGACGTCCTGCCCCGCTTGAGGATTTGGGGGTTCCAGGATCAAGGAGACCTGTTTCTGCGCCGCCCCCAGGTGCAAAGCGCAGCTAAAAAGGATGCCTGCCGGAAGAACAGAGAACGGGATTCAATTGTATAATCTTTTAATTCTGCAGATGAAGGGTGTTTTGCTCACTTTGGACAACCTGCCTGTGTGCCACTGTGAAACGCCAGGTGGCAAACTGAAGGTTCCCAGGATTTCTCCCATCTAGGCACGATGGATCGATTGATTCAATTTATAAACAGCCCTCCCCTCAAGGGCTCAGGGCGGTGAAACAATGGGGTGGCCAAACAACAGCTTGGGAGCCACATGTGGCTCTTTCACACATATTGTGTGGCTCTCGAAGCCCCCACCGCCCCATCGGCCAGTATGGAAAAGGCATTTGTCTCTTCAAGTCACTTCTCCAAGCCAAGCTAGCCAGCGTCTTGGAGAATGCATTTCAAGTTAAAGTTGATTTCATTCCACCTCTTCCTTCCTCCTCGCTCCCCCCATCTATTCTCTTTCCTTCCTTCTTTCTTTGTTTTGTGGCTGACAAACATCAGATGTTCATGTCTTGCGGGCTACCGCTCTCAAACACCTGACGTTTATTCTGTGTGGCTCTTGTATTAACCTCCGGGGCGCAGAGTGTTAAAGCTGCAGTACTGCAGTCCTAAGCTCTGAGTTCGATCCCTGGCGGAAGCTGGGTTTTCAGGTAGCCGGCTAGAGGTTGACTCAGCCTTCCATCCTTCCGAGGTCGGTCAAATGAGTTGTAGATGACTGGGGAAGGCAATGGCAAAAAGTCTGCCGTGAAAACGTTGTGAAAGCAACATCACCCCAGAGTTGGAAACGACTGGTGCTTGCACAGGGGACCTTTCCTTTTCCTTGTATTAAGCAAGCTTGGCCACACCTCGACTGATTCATACCTCAGTCACTAGAGATCACACATGAACATACATGAAGCTGCCTTAGGCTGAACCAGACCATTAGTCCATCATGGTCAATATTGTCTACTCAGACTGGCAGCGGCTCTCCAGGGTCTCAGGATGGGGTCCTTTCATTTCACCTCCCACTTGACTCCTTTATCTGGAGATGCTGGGGATTGTACCTGGGACCTTCTGCCTGCCAAGCAGATGCTCTACCACTGAGCTACAGCCCCACTGCATGGCTCTCCAGGGTCTCAGGCAGAGGTCTTTCCCATCACCTACTGCCAGATCTTTTAACTGGAGATGCCGGGGATTGAACCTGGGACCTTCTGCCTGCCAAGCAGAGGCTCTACCACTGAGCTACAGCCCCACTGCATGGCTCTCCAGGGTCTCAGGCAGAGGTCTTTCCCATCACCTACTGCCAGATCTTTTAACTGGAGATGCCGGGGATTGAACCTGGGACCTTCTGCATGCCAAGCAGAGGCTCTTCCATAAAGCCATGGTCCCTCCCAAATATAGTAGCCTTATTGTGAGCCATACACTCGGTCTCTTAAGGATGATCTTGTCTGTTCTGACCAGCAGCCGTTCTTCAGGGCTGTCAGGCAGGGGTCCTTCATATCACTTGCAACCTGGTCCTTTTAACTGGAGATGCCAGGGATTGAACCTGGGACCTTCTGCATGCCAAGCAGAGGCTCTACGCCTGAGCTACAGCCCCACTTCATGGCTCTCCAGGGTCTCAGGCTGAGGTCTTTCCCATCACCTCCTACCTGGTTCTTTTAACTGGGGATGCCAGGGATTGAACCTGGGACCTTCTGCATGCGAAGCAGAGGCTCTACCCCTGAGCTACAGCCCCACTTCATGCCTCTCCAGGGTCTCAGGCTGAGGTCTTTCCCATCACCTCCTACCTGGTTCTTTTAACTGGGGATGCCAGGGATTGAACCTGGGACCTTCTGCGCACGAAGCAGACATTCTGCCACTGGGTCACAGCCCCACTTCATGGCTCTCCAGGCTCGGGGATTGAACCTGGGACCTTCTGCATGCCAAGCAGACATTCTGCCACTGAGCTACAGTCCCACTTCCTGGCTCTCCAGGGTCTCAGGCTGAGGTCTTTCCCATCACCTCCTGCCTGGTTCTTTTTAACAGGAGATGCCGGGGATTGAACCTTCTGCATGCCAAGCAGATGCTCTACCACTGAGCTACTGCCCCGCTTCATGGCTCTCCAAGGTCTCAGGCTGAGGTCTTTCCCATCACCTCCTGCCTGGTCCATTCAACTGGAGATGCTGGGGATTGAACCTGGGACCTTCTGCATGCCAGGCAGATGCTCTACCACTGAGTCATAGTTCTCATATCCCCCCTACCACACACACTGCCCCAAAGACCATTTTCAAAGGTTTCTTCCAAACCTAATTGTGCAAAAAAAAACCCAAAATACTAAAGGCAGGTTTATTACATGGGCAATCTGTGATCAGATCTTCCAGTTAAAAAAAAAATTAAAGCCATTGGGAGAAGAGTTCAAAGAGGATTTAGTCATCTCCTCCCATTTTCTCACTGCCCTGTTCCAAAGCAGTCTCCCCCCGTGGTTGCATTTCAATATTTTTAAAAAAATATATAACATGCCATGTGTGAAAATTCAAGATGCCCACTGCTTCTGGTGATGGGTACTGAGTTCGAGTCTTGCAGGGGGCTGATCTGAAACCACACCAAACCTTGTACTGGAAACGTCTCTAAAGGTTAAGCTGGTTTTAAATCTGTGGTATGGCTAGGTCCAGAGAGAAAAGAGGGGGGACAAAGTTAATCCCTGCAGTGTTGATAGAAAGCAGCTCCTGTGGCACAGAAGTCGGGAAACACATCTCTGGTCTGGAGGAGGAGGAGGAAGAAGAAGACGACGACTGCAGGTTTATACCCCACCCTTCTCTCTGAATCAGAGACTCAGAGCGGCTTACAATCTCCTTTACCTTCCTCCCCCATAACAGACACACTGTGAGGTGGGTAGAGCTGAGAGGGCTCTCACAGCAGTTGCCCTTTCAAGGACAACCTCTGCCAGAGCTATGGCTGACCCAAAGCCATTCCAGCAGCTTCAAGTGGAGGAGTGGGGAATCAAACCTGGTTCTCCCAGATAAGAGTCTGCCCTTTCAAGGACAACCTCTGCCAGAGTTATTGCTGATCCAAGGCCATTCCAGCAGATAAGAGTCCGCACACTTAACCACTACACCAAGTTGGCTCTCCTTTCTGAGTAACTCACCTGCCAGAACGAAAGCCTTTTGGGATCCCCTCCATCCCTTGAGGAGCTCTATCATCTTGGCTGCGCAAAATGAGCTGGTGATGCCTGCAGCAGAAAAGGGTAGCTGGAGCCTCCTTTCTGAGATCCTGAGTTCCTCTGGGCCAGAGGTCCCGTGGGCTGCCCTCTTTGTTCTTTCTGCTTCCTCTTTTCAGCCACACAGGAAGCCAGTCTCACATGTGATGTGCCGGTGTGCAAGAGCGCCACGGTCTTTTGCCTTCTTTGGTCCTCTCGGGACTTTGGGAGTTACATCATGATGAAGTGACGAAGGCGGCGTGGTGGAGGTGATGGTGCTGGCGGCGAAGGAGGAAGAGAAGTCCTGATGGGGAAGTGGTCACGGCAGGTTCCCAGATTTTTCTGGGGCACAGAGCTATCCCCACACCAAAGGTTTGCCCCCTAATTCCACACACACACACACCCCGCATCATTCCGTGAGATAGGTTGGGCTGTGTGCTTGGTGGTTGAGGGGGGATTTGAACTCGAGCCTTCCCACTCCAAGTTCACCCTGAAGAAGTAGGCAGCGATTCCCAGAAGCTCCTTCGCTGCCATAAAGGTTGTTAGTCTATAAACTGCTACTGAAGCCTTGCTCTTCTCGCCAAGTTCACCTTGTCTGAGAGTCAGTTTGGAGTAGTGATTAAGAGCAGGACTCTTATCTGGGAGAACTGGGTTGGATTCCCCACTCCTCCACATGCAGCTGCTGGGGTGACCTTGGGTCAATCACAAGTTCTCTCAGAATTGTTCTCTCAGAGCTCTCTCAGCCCCATCTACCACACAGGCTTACTGTTGTAGGGAGAAGAAGGGAAGGGGACTGTAAACTCTCTGAAACTCCAAGTGAAGGGTGAGGTATTAATCCAGCTCTTCTTCTTTTCTCCCCATAGAGTCCATTCCCACCAATTAGGGTTACCAACCTCCAGGTGGGAACCATAGTTCTCCCAGATTTGTAATTGACCTCCAGGGTATGGAGACCAGTTCCGCTGGAGAAAATGGCTGTGTCAGGGGCTATAATAATAATAATAATAATAATAATAATAATAATAATAATAATAATAATAATAATAATAATAAATTTAGAGGAGGAGGGGATTGGATTTATACACTGTCCTTCACTACCTGGAGTCTCAGAATAGCTTACAATCTCCTTCCCTTCCCCTCCCCACAACAGATACCTTGTGAGGTAGGCAGGGCTGAAAGAGCTCTGACAGAAACTGCTCTTGAGAGGGACAGCTCTGCGAGAACTTGTGACCGACACAAGGTCACTCCAGCAGGTGCACGTGGAGAAGTGGGGAATCAGACTCAGTTCTCCCAGATAAGAGTCCACGCACTTCACCACTACATCAGGGATGGCCAAACTTGCTTAATGTAAGAGCCACATAGAATAAATGTCAGATGTCTGAGAGTCACAAGACATGAATGTCAGATGTTTGAGACCTGCAAGGCACCTGGCCCGAAGCTTGCCAAGTCCAATTCAAGAATGATCTGGGGACTTTGGGAGTGGAGCCAGGAGCAGGGCTGGGACAAGCACAATTGAACTCCAAAGAGAGTGCGAAACGTCCTAGCTTGCGTAGTTGCCAATTCTGGGCTTGGAAATGCCTGAAGGATTGGGGGTGGAGTCAGGGGAGGGCAGAGTTTGGGGAGGGGAGGGTCTCACCTGCTAGAATGCACCTGCTGGAATGGCCTTGGGTCAGCCATAGCTCTGGCAGAGGTTGTCCTTGAAAGGGCAGACTCTTATCTGGGAGAACCGGGTTTGATTCCCCACTCCTCCACTTGCACTTGCTAGCATGGCCTTGGGTCAGCCATAGCTCTGGCAGAGGTTGTCCTTGAAAGGGCAGACTCTTATCTGGGAGAACCAGCTTTGATTCCCCACTCCTCCACTTGCAGCTGCTGGAATGGCCTTGGGTCAGCCATAGCTCTGGCAGAGGTTGTCCTTGAAAGGGCAGACTCTTATCTGGGAGAACCGGGTTTGATTCCCCCCTCCTCCACTTGCAGCTGCTGGACTGGCCTTGGGTCAGCCATAGCTCTGGCAGAGGTTGTCCTTGAAAGGGCAGACTCTTATCTGGGAGAACCGGGTTTGATTCCCCCCTCCTCCACTCGCAGCTGCTGGAATGGCCTTGGGTCAGCCATAGCTCTGGCAGGCCTTGGGTCAGTCATAGCTCTTGTCCTTGAAAGGTCAGCTTCTGTGAGAGCTCTCTCAGCCCCACCTACCTCACAAGGTGTTTGTTGTGGGGGAGGAAGATAAAGGCAGGGCCAGCGCATGGGAGTAGGCCAAGTAGGCAGCTGCCTAGAGTGCCACTTGAACTTGGGGCGCAACGAGGCGCCCCCTCTCCTCACGCCCACTGCCTTCCTGACTTCGCCGAGGCCTCCTGAGGCTCAGGAAGCCTCAGTGAAGTTGAGGGAGGGCGTGATGTCATCGGAGCGCATGCGTAAAGTGTGTGTGAATGGAACACTTGTGGTGGGAGCAGAGGTGCAGGGTTTGGCCTGAGGCGGAAGAACCCCTAGCTCAGGGCCTGGGTAAAGGAGATTGTGAGCCACTCTGAGATTCAGAGTGAAGGGCAGGGTATAAATCCAACATCGTCATTGTCTTCTTCTTCTTCTTCTTCTTCTTCTTCTTCTTCTTCTTCTTCTTCTTCTTCTTCTTCTTCTTCTTCTTCTTCTTCTTCTCCTTCTCCTTCTCCTTCTCCTTCTCCTTCTCCTTCTCCTTCTCCTTCTCCTTCTCCTTCATGCTACAGTATCAAACTGGGATCAGGGATTCCCCAGGTTCAACACCCCACCCCCGCCATAGGAACTCCCTGGATGGCCCAGGGTCAGTCACATTCGCTCAACGGAACCTACTTTGCAGGATTGTCATGAGGATAAAAAGGAAGGCAGGGAGTAAACACACTCCTTTGTGTTTCCGCTCCTTTGCGGAATGACAGGATAAACATGCACTTGATCAAAAGGTCCAGGGAGGGGAGGAAACGACCCGTACCCCACTTCATGTCAAAAGCAATGCTCCCCCCTCTAGTTAAGAACAGAAGAGAAGCCATGTTGGATCAAGCCAGTGGCCGATGCAGTCCAACACTCTGTGTCACGCAGAGGCAAAAAAAAAAACCATGTGCCATCCGGAGGTCCACCAGTGGGGCCAGGACACTAGAAGCCTTCCCACTGTCCCCCCCCCCAAACACCGAGAATACAGAGCATCACTGTCCCAGACATAAGGACATAAGAGAAGCCATGTTGGATCAGGCCAATGGCCCATCAGGTCCAACACTCTGTGTCACATAAGAACATAAGAGAAGCCCTGTTGGATCAGGCCAGTGGCCCATCCAGTCCAACACTCTGTGTCACATAAGAGAAGCCATGTTGGATCAGGCCAATGGCCCATCAGGTCCAACACTCTGTGTCACACAGTGGCCAAAAAAACAGGTGCCATCAGGAGGTCCACCAGTGGGGCCAGGACACTAGAATCACTCCCACTGTGCCCCCCTAAGCACCAAGAAGACAGAGCATCACTGTCCCAGACAAAGAGTTCCAACTATATCTTATGGCTAATAGCCACCGATGGACCTCTGCTCCATATGCTCATCCAATCCCCTCTTGAAGGTGTCTATGCTTGTAGCCTCCACCTCCTGCGGCAGTTCTCTTTCCTGTTGTTGTAGCAAATTGTGAAACAATAGCAACGTTGCGATGCCTTTACGGGGAAGGAATTTGGAAATTTTTGTTCGCTTGTTGCTCCATCTCAACATCAGCCGGCAGGTCAAAAATGGAGCAACATCCCATGGACTGAAGTGGCCAAAATAAAGGGGACAGAAGGGGACAAAGGAGCACTACAAACATGGAGAGTGGGCGACTGGGGTTCTGTCCCTCTCTGCTGCCACCTCCGAAAGGGCCTCTTGCTACGGTCATGTGCATGAAAGGCTCTCAAGTCACATTTGACTTCTGGCAACCCTATGAATGAAGGTCATATGAACATATGAAGCTGCCTTATACTGAATCAGACCCTCGGTCCATCAAAGTCAGTATTGTCTACTCAGACTGGCAGCAGCTCTCCAGGGTCTCAAGCTGAGGTTTTTCACACCTATTTGCCTGGACCCTTTTGAGTTGGAGATGCCGGGGATTGAACCTGGGACCTTCTGCTTACCAAGCAGATGCTCTGCCACTGAGCCACCGTCCCCCCCAAGGTCCTCCAAAACGTTTGGTCCTTAACCTCCTATTGCTCAGGTCTTGCAAACCGAGAGTCGCAGCTTCCTTGATTGGATCGTTTCATCTCCTGCTGGGTCTTGCTCTTTTCCGGCTGCTTTTGACATTTCCTCGCATGAGTGTCCCTTCCGGTGACTCACGTCTTCTCATAATGGGATCAAAGTACGATAGCCACGGTTGAGTCACTTGGGCTTCTGGGGAGAGTTGATTGGATCTAGAACCCCTTTCTGTGCCTTTTGGGTGGTCCACCACAGTATCCTAAAAACAACAACAACAACAGGGTTCTTGTCTTATGTTCAGAGTAAGAAAAAGAGCAAGGACATGGTAGGCCCATTGCGAGGGCAGGAAAGTGAAGTTGTAACAGGTAATGAAGAGAGGGCGGAACTGCTCAATTCCTACTTTTCCTCAGTCCTCTTCTGAGGGAAACGGTGCTCAACATGGCAAAAACAGAACATATAACGAGGGTATGAAGTTCCAACCTAGTTCCAGCATAGGGGTAGTACATAAACACCTAGTTTCTTTAAATGAAACTAAGGGCCAGATGAACTGCATCCAAGGGTTCTAAAAGAGCTTGCGGATGTAATTTCTGAGCCTCTGGCTATTATTTTTGAGAATTCTTGGAGAACAGGAGAGGTGCTGGAAGATTGGAGGCGGGCGAATGTTGTCCCCATCTTCAAGAAGGGGGAAAAGGAGGACCTGGGTAACTACTGACCCATCAGCTTGATGTCTATACCTGGAAAAGTTTTAGAACAAATCATCAAACAGTCAGTCCTGGAATATTTAGAAAGGATGGCTGTGATTACTAAAAGCCAGCGTGGTTTTCTCAAGAACAAGTAATGTCAGATTAACCTGATCTCTTTTTTTGAGAAAGTCACTACCTTGATGGATCAGGAGAATGCTGTAGACATCATTTATCTTGATTGCAGTAAGGCTTCTGATAAGGTTCCACATACTAACCTGGTTGACAAGTTGGTAAAATGTGGTTTGGATCCTGTTACCATTAAGTGGATCTGTAACTGGTTGACAGATCACACCCAAAGAGTGCTTGTGAATGGTTGCTCATCCTCTTGGAGAGGAGTGGCAAATGGAGTGCCTCAAGGATCTGTCCTGGGACCTGTTTTGTTCAACACTCTGAGTCACATAAGAACATAAGAGAAGCCATGTTGGATCAGGCCAATGGCCCATCCAGTCCAACACTCTGAGTCACATAAGAGCATAAGAGAAGCCATGTTGGATCAGGGCAATGGCCCATCCAGTCCAACACTCTGAGTCACATAAGAACATAAGAGAAGCCATGTTGGATCAGGCCAATGGCCCATCCAGTCCAACACTCTGAGTCACATAAGAACATAAGAGAAGCCCTGTTGGATCAGGCCAATGGCCCATCCAGTCCAACACTCTGAGTCACATAAGAACATAAGAGAAGCCATGTTGGATCAGGGCAATGGCCCATCCAGTCTAACACTCTGTGTCACATAAGAACATAAGAGAAGCCATGTTGGATCAGGCCAATGGCCCATCCAGTCCAACACTCTGAGTCACATAAGAACATAAGAGAAGCCATGTTGGATCAGGGCAATGGTCCATCCAGTCCAACACTCTGTGTCACATAAGAACATAAGAGAAGCCATGTTGGATCAGGGCAATGGTCCATCCAGTCCAACACTCTGTGTCACATAAGAACATAAGAGAAGCCATGTTGGATCAGGGCAATGGTCCATCCAGTCCAACACTCTGTGTCACATAAGAACATCAGAGAAGCCATGTTGGATCAGGGCAATGGTCCATCCAGTCCAACATTCTGTGTCACATAAGAACATAAGAGAAGCCATGTTGGATCAGGGCAATGGTCCATCCAGTCCAACACTCTGTGTCACATAAGAACATAAGAGAAGCCATGTTGGATCAGGGCAATGGTCCATCCAGTCCAACACTCTGTGTCACATAAGAACATCATCATCATCATCATCATCATCATCATCATCATCATCACTTTATTTTTATATCCCGCCCTCCCCCACCAAAGGCGGTCTCAGGGCGACTCACAGACATGGAATTCCATGATTCAAGTAAAACAATGTAGACAGTTTTAAATATAATCAATTACATAATAAATTTTAAAAATAGATAAAATATATAAATTAGGTGCTAAATACTGTAAATCATAATATCCACAAGATGGCTGGGTGGCCACACATAAGAGAAGCCATGTTGGAGCAGGCCAATGGCCCATCCAGTCCAACACTGTGTCACACAGTGGCCAAAAAAATTATATATATATATATATATACACACACACACATATATACACACTGTGGCTAACATGGCTTCTCTTACGTTCTTAATGCAAGGGTGCCCCTCATGAACTTTGAAACATTTTGTGAGAATTTTGTTTCCCAAAGAGGTTCCGGAACCCGTTCCACTGTGTCTTGCCCAGACGAAGTCATAGTGCTGCCAAACTTGTTGCAAACTTATTGAGCAAAGACAGTTGGCGTTCTTACCCATAACTGAAATTCTTTATGTAAAGCTTGAAGAAGCAAAAAGTGAAACGGGGAAATTAGTACAAACCTGTTGCACTACGGGCTGACGGGCTGCACAGCCTAGTGAATTTCTGGCTGTACACACTTGTTGCAATAGAACGGACTGAACGCTACTTTATTTCACCGGAACATTCCCAATCGAGCTACGACCTGTTTTGTGTGAGATAAAAAGGGACTGGCGTTCTGGTGGAACCGTTCCTTAGGTTGCACAGAAAATCTTATATTTGTTAAAATCAATACATGGATTTATTTTCTTATTCTGGACTAATTTGTATGATTTTCTGATAGAGGCTGGACTTCGCGGTAGCTTTCGCTTTGGATCACCTTACCTCGGTTTGCCACGGTTCTCTTTTGCGGTTGCACAAACTCCAGGCAGCCCCAGGAGGCCTCCCACAATCACAGCTCGTCTCCAGACTAGGGAGATTCCCTTGGAGAGAGGGGGCTGCTATGGAGGGAGGACTCTTTGGCATTACACCCCACAGAGGACCCCCCACTTCCCAAGCCCCATCCTCCCCAGGTCCTCCCCCAAGTCTCTTAACCCAGAGTTGGCAACTCCACATTCAAAACTGGTCCCTTGCAGCTGGCACTGACGGAATGCCCTCGCGCTTGGCTTTCTGAAAAATGGAGATGGCATGCAAAGCTCAGGGTACACAAATGCTGGATCTTTGTCGGATTTGGACAGCGTTGAAGGATGGCCTTTGGCCGGCCGTGTTTGCCAGGGCGTGGCACACCTGTTGCACCGTGTAGCAAAATGCCCTTTTTGTGCAGACGGCTTTTGCTTTGCATAGAGGGGACAGGTTTAGTTCATTTGCCTAGGCCTTTGGGTGGACGGCTAAGGTGGGACCTGGGGTATCTTATTTTCTCATCTGTCACACACACACCCCACCCCCCCCAAGAAGAAATCCGCCCCTCACACCTTAGCCGAATCTCTCAACAAACCGGGTGAGATGAAGCGAAACGGGCTCCCAGACTCCGTCACATGCTAATGTGTCAGGGAGGGGGCCTGTTAGATGAATGGCAACTCTGTGTTTCATCCCTGGGGATGTGAGAAGGGGAAAGAAGGGAAACTGGGTAGAGCGGCTTCTGCGACGGGTTTGGCCAGTTGGAACCCATCTTTGCTGGATCCGGACCCCCTCTGCTCTGACTGGAATCGCCCGGGCAGCGGGTGGGATGGCGATGAAGTGGCTCCTCAACTGCCTAAGGAAGAGCTCTTGGGAAAAGGCTCTCTTTGCAGGTAAAGGGGAGTGTTTGCTCCAGATGGACAAAGCAGAAAGTTATTAGGAAAGGAAAAAGATCAGTCAAATCCTTCCTTCCTCCCTCCCTCCCTCCCTCCCTCCCACCTTTCTTTCTTTCTTTCTTTCTTTCTTTCTTTCTTTCTTTCTTTCTTTCTTTCTTTCTTTCTTTCTTTCTTTCTTTCTTTCTTTCTTTCTTTCTTTCTTTCTTTCTTTCTTTCTTTCTTCCCTCCCTCCCTCCCCCCTCCCTCCCCCACTCTCTCCCTCCCTCCCTTCCTCCCCACTCCCTCCTTCCCTCCCTCCCTTCTTCCTTCCCTCCCTTCTTTCTTCCCTCCTTCCCTCCTTCCCACCCTCCTTCCCTCCCTGCCTCCCTCCCTGAGTCCCTGCCTCCCTCCTTACTTCCCTCCCTGAGTCTCTCTGTCTCTCCCCTGCAGCTTTGTCAAAGGGGCTTTTAAGAAGGTTCCTGCAGGCTGCAGCGGGGTCTGGGCTATGGGTAGTGGGGCAGGCACTCAGACTCTGAGATAATTTGCAAGGGGGCCCCCAAGATTTCAACTGCCTAGGGCAGAGGTATTGAACATGCAGTTTGGGGGCCAAATCAGGCCCCTGGAGGGCTCCTATCAGCCCCCTGAGCAATTGGCTGTCATCTGCTTCCTTTTCCCTCTCTCTTGCTTCCTTCTGCAACACAGCTTGCTTTGCAAGGCTTGCTCAACTGCACAGGTGCTACAGAGCAAAACCTCTATTTTCTCCACTGGCTGAGACTCCTCCCTTGGGGAGGAAAAAGGGAGGGAGAGTTTGCTTTGCCAGGCTCTCTTAATTGCACTGCAGAGCTACTGAGCCAAGCCTCTCTTCCTTCAATTGGCTGAGGCTCCTTCCCCCCCCCCCTCCAGTCCCCTGGGGAAGGAAGGAAAGAGCCAGAGCTTCCTTTGCCCACTTCCCTGGATCCCCTGGGAGAAATACAAAGAAAGCATCTTTAAAACCAATGAGTGCTAACATTTTAAGTATGTTTTAAGTTTTTAAAATATATATATATTTGTGTTTGTCTGCGTTCTTTTCAAAATTTTTATCGCTGCTACCTAATCTGAAATAGATACACACATGGCCTGGCCCAGCATGGCTCGGCCCAACCCAGCATGACCCGCCCCTCAAGGTCTCATCTATGTCAGAACCAGCCCTCATAACAAATGAGTTTGACACCCCTGGCCTAGGGGCCTCCACAGGGTTCAATCCGGCACTGCCTAGCCAGGGCTGACCCTTCATCGCTTCCAAGATCTGATGAGATCCGGCTAGCCTGGGCCGCCCAGGTCAGGGCTTTCCAAGGTGTGGATCACGGAATCTCTTTCCTTCATCCACCTTTTCTTGTATTCTTGCAGCTGCGACTCTTCTGAGCTGCTCCTTCGCCACCGTTCTGGCTCCAGGACGAGATTGCCGAGGTGGGCCATTTTTCTCAATTCCCCCCCCCCCGCCCCCCCGTCCAAGGATGTTCTTCCTTTTCATGCACAACTTCCATTTTTCATTTAAAACATCAATCACTTTCTTTAAAAAAAAAAGAAACGATTTGAATGGAAAGCCTGCTTTGGTGTTCCACCCAGTCTGGGTGAAATTTCCTGGGATGGGTTCCTTTTCTGCAAAGGAGGGGGTTTTTTTTCTGGTAGCAGGAACTCCTTTGCATATTAGGCCACACCCCCTGATGTAGCCAATCCTCCGAGAGCTAACAGTAGGCCCTGTATGAAGAGCCCTGTAAGCTCTTGGAGAATTGGCTACATCAGGGGGTGTGGCCTAATATGCAGGGGTGGAATTCTAGGAGTTCCTTTGCATATTAGGCAACACCCCCTGATGTAGCCAATCCTCCGAGAGGTAAAAGTAGGCCCTGTAAGAAGAGCCCTGTAAGCTCTTGGAGGATTGGCTACATCAGGGGGTGTGGCCTAATATGCAGGGGTGGAATTCTAGGAGTTCCTTTGCATATTAAGCCACACCCCCTGATGTAGCCAATCCTCCGAGAGCTAACAGTAGGCCCTGTAAGAAGAGCCCTGTAAGCTCTTGGAGGATTGGCTACATCAGGGGGTGTGGCCTAATATGCAGGGTGGAATTCTAGGAGTTCCTTTGCATATTAGGCCACACCCCCTGATGTAGCCAATCCTCCGAGAGCTAACAGTAGGCCCTGTAAGAAGAGCCCTGTAAGCTCTTGGAGGATTGGCTACATCAGGGGGTGTGGCCTTATATGCAGGGGTGGGATTCTAGGAGTTCCTTTGCATATTAGGCCACAACCCATGATGTAGCCAATCCTCCGAGAATGGAAAAACATCCAAAATTTTTCCACATCAAGACTATATCATTCAGTGTGATATTAAAAATTCATCTTTCCCAACCTTAAACGAGACCCCAATGTTAAACGGAACATAAGTGTGCACTGAACTCTAACCCTAACCCTTACCCTATGGGCCCATTCACTCTAATGAATCTCATAGGCTATAATGGAGAATGGAAAAACATCCAAAATTTTGCCCCATCAAAGGTATACCATTCAGTGTGATATTAAAAATTCATCTTACCCAACCCTAAACCAGACCCCAATTTTAAATGGAACATAATTGTGTCCTGATCTCTAACCCTAACCCTAACCCTTACCCTATGGGCCCATTCACTCTAATGAATCTCATAGGGTATAATGGAGAATGGAAAAACATCCAAAATTTTTCCACATCAAGAGTATACCATTCAGTGTGATATTAAAAATTCAACTTTCCCAAACCTAAACGAGACCCCAATGTTAAATGGAACATAAGTGTGTCCTGAACTCTAACCCTAACCCTAACCCTTACCCTATGGGCCCATTCACTCTAATGAATCTCATAGGCTATAATGGAGATTGGAAAAACATCCAAAATTTTTCCCCATCAAGGGTATACCATTCAGTGTGATATTAAAAATTCATCTTACCCAATCCTAAACCAGACACCAATTTTAAATGGAACATAATTGTGTCCTGAACTCTAACCCTAACCCTAACCCTTACCCTATGGGCCCATTCACTCTAATGAATCTCATAGGGTATAATGGAGAATGGAAAAACAACCAAAATTTTTCCACATCAAGAGTATACCATTCAGTGTGATATTAAAAATTCAACATTCCCAAACCTAAACGAGACCCCAATGTTAAATGGAACATAAGTGTGTCCTGAACGCTAAAACTTACCCTAACCCTTACCATATGGGCCCATTCACTCTAATGAATCTCATAGGCTATAAAGGAGAATGGAAAAACATCCAAAATTTTTCCACATCAAGAGTATACCATTCAGTGTGATATTAAAAATTCATCTTTCCCAACCCTAAACGAGACCCCAATGTTAAATGGAACATAAGTGTGTCCTGAACTCTAACCCTAACCCTTACCCTATGGGCCCATTCACTCTAATGAATCTCATAGGCTATAATGGAGAATGGAAAAACATCCAAAATTTTTCCCCATCAAGAGTATATTATTAAGTGTGATATTAAAAATTCATCTTTCCCAACCCTAAACGAGACCCCAATGTTAAATGGAACATAAGTGTGTCCTGAACTCTAACCCTAACCCTAACCCTAACCCTTACCCTATGGGCCCATTCATTCTAATGAATCTCATAGGCTATAATGGAGAATGGAAAAACATCCAAAAATTTTCCACATCAAGAGTATACCATTCTGTGTGATATTAAAAATTCATCTTTCCCAACCCTAAACGAGACCCCAATTTTAAATGGAACATAAATGTGTCCTGAACTCTAACCCTAACCCTAACCCTTACCATATTGGCCCATTCACTCTCATGAATCTCATAGGCTATAATGGAGAATGGAAAAACATCCAAAATATTTCCACATCAAGAGTATACCATTCAGTTTGATATTAAAAATTCATCTTTCCCAACCCTAAACGAGACCCCAATGTTAAATGGAACATAAGTGTGTCCTGAATTCTAACCCTAACCCTAACCCTTACCCTATGGGCCCATTCACTCTAATGAATCTCATAGGCTATAATGGAGAATGGAAAAACATCCAAAAATTTCGCCCCATCAAAGGTATACAATTCAGTGTGATATTAAAAATTCATCTTACCCAACCCTAAAACAGACCCCAATGTTAAATGGAACATACATGTGTCCTGAACTCTAACCCTAACCCTAAGCCCTACCCTATGGGCCCATTCATTCTAATGAATCTCATAGGCTATAATGGAGAATGGAAAAACATCCAAATGTTTTCCACATCAAGAGTATACCATTCAGGGTGATATTAAAAATTCATCTTACCCAACCCTAAACCAGACCCCAATTTTAAATGTAACATAATTGTGTCCTGAACTCTAACCCTAACCCTTACCCTATGGGCCCATTCACTCTAATGAATCTCATAGGCTATAATGGAGAATGGAAAAACATCCAAAATATTTCCCCATCAAGAGTATACCATTCAGTGTGACATTAAAAATTCATCTTTCCCAACCCTAAACGAGACCACTATGTTAAATGGAACATAAGTGTGTCCTGAACTCTAACCCTAACCCTAACCCTTACCATATTGGCCCATTCACTCTAATTAATCTCATAGGCTATAATGGAGAATGGGAAAACATCCAAAATTTTTCCACATCAAGAGTATACCATTCAGTTTGGTATTAAAACTTCATCTTTCCCAACCCTAAACGAGACCCCAATGTTAAATGGAACATAAGTGTGTCCTGAACTCTAACCCTAACCCTTACCCTATGGGCCCATTCACTCTAATGAATCTCATAGGCTATAATGGAGAATGGAAAAACATCCAAAATTTTTCCACATCAAGAGTATACCATTCAGTGTGATATTAAAAATTCTTCTTTCCCAACCCTAAACGAGACCCCAATGTTACATGGAACATAAGTGTGTCCTGAACTCTAACCCTAACCCGAACCCTTACCCTATGGGCCCATTCACTCTAATGAATCTCATAGGCTATAATGGAGAATGGAAAAACATCCAAAATTTTTCCACATCAACAGTATACCATTCAGTGTGATATTAAAAAATTCATCTTTCCCAACCCTAAACGAGACCCCAATGTTAAATGGAACATAAGTGTGTCCTGAACTCTAACCCTAACCCTTACCCTATGGGCCCATTCACTCTAATGAATCTCATAGGCTATAATGGAGAATGGAAAAACATCCAAAATTTTTCCCCATCAAGAGTATATTATTAAGTGTGATATTAAAAATTCATCTTTCCCAACCCTAAACGAGACCCCAATGTTAAATGGAACATAAGTGTGTCCTGAACTCTAACCCTAACCCTAACCCTACCCTTACCCTATGGGCCCATTCATTCTAATGAATCTCATAGGCTATAATGGAGAATGGAAAAACATCCAAAAATTTTCCACATCAAGAGTATACCATTCTGTGTGATATTAAAAATTCATCTTTCCCAACCCTAAATGAGACCCCAATTTTAAATGGAACATAAATGTGTCCTGAACTCTAACCCTAACCCTAACCCTTACCATATTGGCCCATTCACTCTAATGAATCTCATAGGCTATAATGGAGAATGGAAAAACATCCAAAATATTTCCACATCAAGAGTATACCATTCAGTTTGATATTAAAAATTCATCTTTCCCAACCCTAAACGAGACCCCAATGTTACATGGAACATAAGTGTGTCCTGAACTCTAACCCTAACCCGAACCCTTACCCTATGGGCCCATTCACTCTAATGAATCTCATAGGGTATAATGGAGAATGGAAAAACATCCAAATTTTTTCCACATCAACAGTATACCATTCAGTGTGATATTAAAAATTCATCTTACCCAACCCTAAACCAGACACCAATTTTAAATGGAACATAATTGTGTCCTGAACGCTAAAACTTACCCTAACCCTTACCATATGGGCCCATTCACTCTAATGAATCTCATAGGCTATAAAGGAGAATGGAAAAACATCCAAAATTTTTCCACATCAAGAGTATACCATTCAGTTTGATATTAAAAATTCATCTTTCCCAACCCTAAACGAGACCCCAATGTTAAATGGAACATAAGTGTGTCCTGAACTCTAACCCTAACCCTTACCCTATGGGCCCATTCACTCTAATGAATCTCATAGGCTATAATGGAGAATGGAAAAACATCCAAAATTTTTCCCCATCAAGAGCATATTATTAAGTGTGATATTAAAAATACATCTTTCCCAACCCTAAACGAGACCCCAATGTTAAATGGAACATAAGTGTGTCCTGAACTCTAACCCTAACCCTAACCCTAACCCTTACCCTATGGGCCCATTCATTCTAATGAATGTCATAGGCTATAATGGAGAATGGAAAAACATCCAAAAATTTTCCACATCAAGAGTATACCATTCTGTGTGATATTAAAAATTCATCTTTCCCAACACTAAATGAGACCCCAATTTTAAATGGAACATAAATGTGTCCTGAACTCTAACCCTAACCCTAACCCTTAGCATATTGGCCCATTCACTCTAATGAATCTCATAGGCTATAATGGAGAATGGAAAAATATCCAAAATATTTCCACATCAAGAGTATACCGTTCAGTTTGATATTAAAAATTCATCTTTCCCAACCCTAAACGAGACCCCAATGTTAAATGGAACATAAGTGTGTCCTGAACTCTAACCCTAACCCTAACCCTTACCCTATGGGCCCATTCACTCTTATGAATCTCATAGGCTATAATGGAGAATGGAAAAACATCCAAAAATTTCGCCCCATCAAAGGTATACAATTCAGTGTGATATTAAAAATTCATCTTACCCAACCCTAAAACAGACCCCAATGTTAAATGGAACATAAGTGTGTCCTGAACTCTAACCCTAACCCTAACCCCTACCCTATGGGCCCATTCATTCTAATGAATCTCATAGGCTATAATGGAGAATGGAAAAACATCCAAATGTTTTCCACATCAAGAGTATACCATTCAGGGTGATATTAAAAATTCATCTTACCCAACCCTAAACCAGACCCCAATTTTAAATGTAACATAATTGTGTCCTGAACTCTAACCCTAACCCTTACCCTATGGGCCCATTCACTCTAATGAATCTCATAGGCTATAATGGAGAATGGAAAAACATCCAAAATATTTCCCCATCAAGAGTATACCATTCAGTGTGACATTAAAAATTCATCTTTCCCAACCCTAAACGAGACCAGTATGTTAAATGGAACATAAGTGTGTCCTGAACTCTAACCCTAACCCTAACCCTTACCATATTGGCCCATTCACTCTAATTAATCTCATAGGCTATAATGGAGAATGGGAAAACATCCAAAATTTTTCCACATCAAGAGTATACCATTCAGTTTGGTATTAAAACTTCATCTTTCCCAACCCTAAACGACACCCCAATGTTAAATGGAACATAAGTGTGTCCTGAACTCTAACCCTAACCCTTACCCTATGGGCCCATTCACTCTAATGAATCTCATAGGTTATAATGGAGAATGGAAAAACATCCAAAATTTTTCCACATCAAGAGTATACTATTCAGTGTGATATTAAAAATTCTTCTTTCCCAACCCTAAACGAGACCCCAATGTTAAATGGAACATAAGTGTGTCCTGAACTCTAACCCTAACCCTAACCCTTACCCTATGGGCCCATTCACTCTAATGAATCTCATAGGGTATAATGGAGAATGGAAAAACATCCAAATTTTTTCCACATCAACAGTATACCATTCAGTGTGATATTAAAAATTCATCTTACCCAACCCTAAACCAGACACCAATTTTAAATGGAACATAATTGTGTCCTGAACGCTAAAACTTACCCTAACCCTTACCATATGGGCCCATTCACTCTAATGAATCTCATAGGCTATAAAGGAGAATGGAAAAACATCCAAAATTTTTCCACATCAAGAGTATACCATTCAGTTTGATATTAAAAATTCATCTTTCCCAACCCTAAACGAGACCCCAATGTTAAATGGAACATAAGTTTGTCCTGAACTCTAACCCTAACCCTTACCCTATGGGCCCATTCACTCTAATGAATCTCATAGGCTATAATGGAGAATGGAAAAACATCCAAAATTTTTCCCATCAAGAGTATATTATTAAGTGTGATATTAAAAATTCATCTTTCCCAACCCTAAACGAGACCCCAATGTTAAATGGAACATAAGTGTGTCCTGAACTCTAACCCTAACCCTAACCCTAACCCTTACCCTATGGGCCCATTCATTCTAATGAATCTCATAGGCTATAATGGAGAATGGGAAAACATCCAAAATTTTTCCCCATCAAGAGTATACTATTCAGTGTGATATTAAAAATTCATCTTTCCCAACCCTAAATGAGACCCCAATCTTAAATGGAACATAAGTGTGTCCTGAACTCTAACCCTAACCCTAACCCTTACCATATGGGCCCATTCACTCTAATGAATCTCATAGTCTATAATGGAGAATGGAAAAACATCCAAATTTTTTCCACATCAAGAGTATACCATTCAGTGTGATATTCAAAATTCATCTTTCCCAACCCTAAACGAGACCCCAATGTTAAATGGAACATAAATGTGTCCTGAACTCTAACCCTAACGCTTACCCTTACCATATGGGCCCATTCACTCTAATGAATCTCATAGGCTATAATGGAGAATGGAAAAACATCCAAATTTTTTCCACATCAAGAATATACCATTCAGTGTGATATTAAAAATTCATCTTTCCCAACCCTAAATGAGACCCCAATGTTAAATGGAACATAAGTGTGTCCTGAACTCTAACCCTAACCCTTACCCTATGGGCCCATTCACTCTAATGAATCTCATAGGCTATAACAGAGAATGGAAAAACATCCAAAATTTTTCCCCATCAAGAGTATACCATTCAGTGTGATATTAAAAATTCATCTTTCCCAACCCTAAACGAGACCCCAATGTAAAATGGAACATAAGTGTGTCCTGAACTCTAACCCTAACCCTAACCCTTACCCTATGGGCCCCATTCACTCTAATGAATCTCATAGGCTATAATGGAGAATGGAAAAACATCCAAAATTTTTCCCCATCAAGAGTATACCATTCAGTGTCATATTAAAAACTCATCTTTCCCAACCCTAAACAAGACCCCAATGTTAAATGGAACATAAGTGTGTCCTGAACTCTAACCCTAACCCTAACCCTTACCCTATGGGCCCATTCACTCTAATGAATCTCATAGGCTATAATGGAGAATGGAAAAACATCCAAAATTTTTCCCCATCAAGAGTATACCATTCAGTGTGATATTAAAAATTCATCTTTCCCAACCCTAAACGAGACCCCAATGTTAAATGGAACATAAGTGTGTCCTGAACTCTAACCCTAACCCTAACCCTTACCCTATGGGCCCATTCACTCTAATGAATCTCATAGGCTATAATGGAGAATGGAAAAACATCCAAAATTTTTCCCCATCAAGAGTATACCATTCAGTGTGATATTAAAAATTCATCTTTCCCAACCCTAATCCAGACCCCAATGCTAAATGGAACATAAGTGTGTCCTGAACTCTAACCCTAACCCTTACCCTATGGGCCCATTCAATCTAATGAATCTCATAGGCTATAATGGAGAATGGAAAAACATCCAAAATTTTTCCCCATCAAGAGTATACCATTCAGTGTGATATTAAAAATTCATCTTTCCCAACCCTAAACGAGACCCCAATGTTAAATGGAACATAAGTGTGTCCTGAACTCTAACCCTAACCCTAACCCTTACCCTATGGGCCCATTCACTCTAATGAATCTCATAGGCTATAATGGAGAATGGAAAAACATCCAAAATTTTTCCCCATCAAGAGTATACCATTCAGTGTGATATTAAAAATTCATCTTTCCCAACCCTAAACGAGACCCCAATGTTAAATGGAACATAAGTGTGTCCTGAACTCTAACCCTAACCCTAACCCTTACCCTATGGGCCCATTCACTCTAATGAATCTCATAGGCTATAATGGAGAATGGAAAAACATCCAAAATTTTTCCCCATCAAGAGTATACCATTCAGTGTGATATTAAAAATTCATCTTTCCCAACCCTAGACCAGACCCCAATGTTAAATGGAACATAAGTGTGTCCTGAACTCTAACCCTAACCCTTACCCTATGGGCCCATTCAATCTAATGAATCTCATAGGCTATAATGGAGAATGGAAAAACATCCAAAATTTTTCCCCATCAAGAGTATACCATTCAGTGTGATATTAAAAATTCATCTTTCCCAACCCTAAACGAGACCCCAATGTTAAATGGAACATAAGTGTGTCCTGAACTCTAACCCTAACCCTAACCCTTACCCTATGGGCCCATTCACTCTAATGAATCTCATAGGCTATAATGGGGAATGGAAAAACATCCAAAATTTTTCCCCATCAAGAGTATACCATTCAGTGTGATATTAAAAATTCATCTTTCCCAACCCTAGACCAGACCCCAATGTTAAATGGAACATAAGTGTGTCCTGAACTCTAACCCTAACCCTTACCCTATGGGCCCATTCAATCTAATGAATCTTATAGGCTATAATGGAGAATGGAAAAACATCCAAAATTTTTCCCCATCAAGAGTATACCATTCAGTGTGATATTAAAAATTCATCTTTCCCAACCCTAAACGAGACCCCAATGTTAAATGGAACATAAGTGTGTCCTGAACTCTAACCCTAACCCTAACCCTTACCATATGGGCCCATTCACTCTAATGAATCTCATAGGCTATAATGGAGAATGGAAAAACATCCAAATTTTTTCCTCATCAAGAGTATACCATTCAGTGTGATATTAAAAATTCATCTTTCCCAACCCTAGACCAGACCCCAATGTTAAATGGAACATAAGTGTGTCCTGAACTCTAACCCTAACCCTTACCCTATGGGCCCATTCAATCTAATGAATCTCATAGGCTATAATGGAGAATGGAAAAACATCCAAAATTTTTCCCCATCAAGAGTATACCATTCAGTGTGATATTAAAAATTCATCTTTCCCAACCCTAAACGAGACCCCAATGTTAAATGGAACATAAGTGTGTCCTGAACTCTAACCCTAACCCTAACCCTAACCCTTACCCTATGGGCCCATTCATTCTAATGAATCTCATAGGCTATAATGGAGAATGGGAAAACATCCAAAATTTTTCCCCATCAAGAGTATACTATTCAGTGTGATATTAAAAATTCATCTTTCCCAACCCTAAATGAGACCCCAATCTTAAATGGAACATAAGTGTGTCCTGAACTCTAACCCTAACCCTAACCCTTACCATATGGGCCCATTCGCTCTAATGAATCTCATAGGCTATAATGGAGAATGGAAAAACATCCAAATTTTTTCCACATCAAGAGTATACCATTCAGTGTGATATTCAAAATTCATCTTTCCCAACCCTAAACGAGACCCCAATGTTAAATGGAACATAAATGTGTCCTGAACTCTAACCCTAACGCTTACCCTTACCATATGGGCCCATTCACTCTAATGAATCTCATAGGCTATAATGGAGAATGGAAAAACATCCAAATTTTTTCCACATCAAGAATATACCATTCAGTGTGATATTAAAAATTCATCTTTCCCAACCCTAAATGAGACCCCAATGTTAAATGGAACATAAGTGTGTCCTGAACTCTAACCCTAACCCTTACCCTATGGGCCCATTCACTCTAATGAATCTCATAGGCTATAACGGAGAATGGAAAAACATCCAAAATTTTTCCCCATCAAGAGCATACCATTCAGTGTGATATTAAAAATTCATCTTTCCCAACCCTAAACGAGACCCCAATGTAAAATGGAACATAAGTGTGTCCTGAACTCTAACCCTAACCCTAACCCTTACCCTATGGGCCCATTCACTCTAATGAATCTCATAGGCTATAATGGAGAATGGAAAAACATCCAAAATTTTTCCCCATCAAGAGTATACCATTCAGTGTGATATTAAAAATTCATCTTTCCCAACCCTAAACGAGACCCCAATGTTAAATGGAAGATAAGTGTGTCCTGAACTCTAACCCTAACCCTAACCCTTACCCTATGGGCCCATTCACTCTAATGGATCTCATAGGCTATAATGGAGAATGGAAAAACATCCAAAATTTTTCCCCATCAAGAGTATACCATTCAGTGTGATATTAAAAATTCATCTTTCCCAACCCTAAACGAGACCCCAATGTTAAATGGAACATAAGTGTGTCCTGAACTCTAACCCTAACCCTTACCCTATGGGCCCATTCACTCTAATGAATCTCATAGGCTATAATGGAGAATGGAAAAACATCCAAAATTTTTCCCCATCAAGAGTATACCATTCAGTGTGATATTAAAAATTCATCTTTCCCAACCCTAAACCAGACCCCAATGTTAAATGGAACATAAGTGTGTCCTGAACTCTAACCCTAACCCTTACCCTATGGGCCCATTCAATCTAATGAATCTCATAGGCTATAATGGAGAATGGAAAAACATCCAAAATTTTTCCCCATCAAGAGTATACCATTCAGTGTGATATTAAAAATTCATCTTTCCCAACCCTAAACGAGACCCCAATGTTAAATGGAACATAAGTGTGTCCTGAACTCTAACCCTAACCCTAACCCTTACCCTATGGGCCCATTCACTCTAATGAATCTCATAGGCTATAATGGAGAATGGAAAAACATCCAAAATTTTTCCCCATCAAGAGTATACCATTCAGTGTGATATTAAAAATTCATCTTTCCCAACCCTAAACGAGACCCCAATGTTAAATGGAACATAAGTGTGTCCTGAACTCTAACCCTAACCCTAACCCTTACCCTATGGGCTCATTCACTCTAATGTATCTCATAGGCTATAATGGAGAATGGAAAAACATCCAAAATTTTTCCACATCAAGAGTATACCATTCAGTGTGATATTAAAAATTCATCTTTCCCAACCCTAAACGAGACCCCAATTTTAAATGGAACATAAGTGTGTCCTGAACTCTAACCCTAACCCTAACCCTTACCATATGGGCCCATTCACTCTAATGAATCTCATAGGCTATAATGGAGAATGGAAAAACATCCAAAATTTTTCCCCATCAAGAGTATACCATTCAGTGTGATATTAAAAATTCATCTTTCCCAACCCTAGACCAGACCCCAATGTTAAATGGAACATAAGTGTGTCCTGAACTCTAACCCTAACCCTTACCCTATGGGCCCATTCAATCTAATGAATCTCATAGGCTATAATGGAGAATGGAAAAACATCCAAAATTTTTCCCCATCAAGAGTA
Source organism: Heteronotia binoei (assembly GCF_032191835.1). Classification (NCBI taxonomy): domain Eukaryota; kingdom Metazoa; phylum Chordata; class Lepidosauria; order Squamata; family Gekkonidae; genus Heteronotia; species Heteronotia binoei. Next base: position 45,980,251 of record NC_083239.1, on the reverse strand, counting down.
TACCATTCAGTGTGATATTAAAAATTCATCTTTCCCAACCCTAAACGAGACCCCAATGTTAAATGGAACATAAGTGTGTCCTGAACTCTAACCCTAACCCTAACCCTTACCCTATGGGCCCATTCACTCTAATGAATCTCATAGGCTATAATAGGGAATGGAAAAAGATCCAAAATTTTTCCCCATCAAGAGTATACCATTCAGTGTGATATTAAAAATTCATCTTTCCCAACCCTAGACCAGACCCCAATGTTAAATGGAACATAAGTGTGTCCTGAACTCTAACCCTAACCCTTACCCTATGGGCCCATTCAATCTAATGAATCTCATAGGCTATAATGGAGAATGGAAAAACATCCAAAATTTTTCCCCATCAAGAGTATACCATTCAGTGTGATATTAAAAATTCATCTTTCCCAACCCTAAACGAGACCCCAATGTTAAATGGAACATAAGTGTGTCCTGAACTCTAACCCTAACCCTAACCCTTACCATATGGGCCCATTCACTCTAATGAATCTCATAGGCTATAATGGAGAATGGAAAAACATCCAAATTTTTTCCTCATCAAGAGTATACCATTCAGTGTGATATTAAAAATTCATCTTTCCCAACCCTAGACCAGACCCCAATGTTAAATGGAACATAAGTGTGTCCTGAACTCTAACCCTAACCCTTACCCTATGGGCCCATTCAATCTAATGAATCTCATAGGCTATAATGGAGAATGGAAAAACATCCAAAATTTTTCCCCATCAAGAGTATACCATTCAGTGTGATATTAAAAATTCATCTTTCCCAACCCTAAACGAGACCCCAATGTTAAATGGAACATAAGTGTGTCCTGAACTCTAACCCTAACCCTAACCCTTACCATATGGGCCCATTCACTCTAATGAATCTCATAGGCTATAATGGAGAATGGAAAAACATCCAAAATTTTTCCCCATCAAGAGTATACCATTCAGTGTGATATTAAAAATTCATCTTTCCAAACCCTAAACGAGACCCCAATGTTAAATGGAACATAAGTGTGTCCTGAACTCTAACCCTAACCCTAACCCTTACCATATGGGCCCATTCACTCTAATGAATCTCATAGGCTATAATGGAGAATGGAAAAACATCCAAATTTTTTCCACATCAAGAGTATACCATTCAGTGTGATATTCAAAATTCATCTTTCCCAACCCTAAACGAGACTCCAATGTTAAATGGAACATAAATGTGTCCTGAACTCTAACCCTAACGCTAACCCTTACCATATGGGCCCATTCACTCTAATGAATCTCATAGGCTATAATGGAGAATGGAAAAACATCCAAAATTTTTCCCCATCAAAAGTATACCATTCAGTGTGATATTAAAAATTCATCTTTCCCAACCCTAAACGAGACCCCAATTTTAAATGGAACATAAGTGTGTCCTGAACTCTAACCCTAACCCTAACCCTTACCATATGGGCCCATTCACTCGAATGAATCTCATAGGCTATAATGGAGAATGGAAAAACATCCAAAATTTTTCCCCATCAAGAGTATACCATTCAGTGTGATATTAAAAATTCATCTTTCCCAACCCTAAACCAGACCCCAATGTTAAATGGAACATAAGTGTGTCCTGAACTCTAACCCTAACCCTTACCCTATGGGCCCATTCAATCTAATGAATCTCATAGGCTATAATGGAGAATGGAAAAACATCCAATATTTTTCCCCATCAAGAGTATACCATTCAGTGTGATATTAAAAATTCATCTTTCCCAACCCTAAACGAGACCCCAATGTTAAATGGAACATAAGTGTGTCCTGAACTCTAACCCTAACCCTAACCCTTACCCTATGGGCCCATTCACTCTAATGAATCTCATAGGCTATAATGGAGAATGGAAAAACATCCAAAATTTTTCCCCATCAAGAGTATACCATTCAGTGTGATATTAAAAATTCATCTTTCCCAACCCTAGACCAGACCCCAATGTTAAATGGAACATAAGTGTGTCCTGAACTCTAACCCTAACCCTTACCCTATGGGCCCATTCAATCTAATGAATCTCATAGGCTATAATGGAGAATGGAAAAACATCCAAAATTTTTCCCCATCAAGAGTATACCATTCAGTGTGATATTAAAAATTCATCTTTCCCAACCCTAAACGAGACCCCAATGTTAAATGGAACATAAGTGTGTCCTGAACTCTAACCCTAACCCTAACCCTTACCATATGGGCCCATTCACTCTAATGAATCTCATAGGCTATAATGGAGAATGGAAAAACATCCAAATTTTTTCCTCATCAAGAGTATACCATTCAGTGTGATATTAAAAATTCATCTTTCCCAACCCTAGACCAGACCCCAATGTTAAATGGAACATAAGTGTGTCCTGAACTCTAACCCTAACCCTTACCCTATGGGCCCATTCAATCTAATGAATCTCATAGGCTATAATGGAGAATGGGAAAACATTCAAAATTTTTCCCCATCAAGAGTATACCATTCAGTGTGATATTAAAAATTCATCTTTCCCAACCCTAAACGAGACCCCAATATTAAATGGAACATAAGTGTGTCCTGAACTCTAACCCTAACCCTAACCCTTACCATATGGGCCCATTCACTCTAATGAATCTCATAGGCTATAATGGAGAATGGAAAAACATCCAAAATTTTTCCCCATCAAGAGTATACCATTCAGTGTGATATTAAAAATTCATCTTTCCCAACCCTAAACGAGACCCCAATGTTAAATGGAACATAAGTGTGTCCTGAACTCTAACCCTAACCCTAACCCTTACCATATGGGCCCATTCACTCTAATGAATCTCATAGGCTATAATGGAGAATGGAAAAACATCCAAATTTTTTCCACATCAAGAGTATACCATTCAGTGTGATATTCAAAATTCATCTTTCCCAACCCTAAACGAGACTCCAATGTTAAATGGAACATAAATGTGTCCTGAACTCTAACCCTAACGCTAACCCTTACCATATGGGCCCATTCACTCTAATGAATCTCATAGGCTATAATGGAGAATGGAAAAACATCCAAAATTTTTCCCCATCAAAAGTATACCATTCAGTGTGATATTAAAAATTCATCTTTCCCAACCCTAAACGAGACCCCAATTTTAAATGGAACATAAGTGTGTCCTGAACTCTAACCCTAACCCTAACCCTTACCATATGGGCCCATTCACTCGAATGAATCTCATAGGCTATAATGGAGAATGGAAAAACATCCAAAATTTTTCCCCATCAAGAGTATACCATTCAGTGTGATATTAAAAATTCATCCTTCCCAACCCTAAACCAGACCCCAATGTTAAATGGAACATAAGTGTGTCCTGAACTCTAACCCTAACCCTTACCCTATGGGCCCATTCAATCTAATGAATCTCATAGGCTATAATGGAGAATGGAAAAACATCCAAAATTTTTCCCCATCAAGAGTATACCATTCAGTGTGATATTAAAAATTCATCTTTCCCAACCCTAAACGAGACCCCAATGTTAAATGGAACATAAGTGTGTCCTGAACTCTAACCCTAACCCTAACCCTTACCCTATGGGCCCATTCACTCTAATGAATCTCATAGGCTATAATGGAGAATGGAAAAACATCCAAAATTTTTCCCCATCAAGAGTATACCATTCAGTGTGATATTAAAAATTCATCTTTCCCAACCCTAGACCAGACCCCAATGTTAAATGGAACATAAGTGTGTCCTGAACTCTAACCCTAACCCTTACCCTATGGGCCCATTCAATCTAATGAATCTCATAGGCTATAATGGAGAATGGAAAAACATCCAAAATTTTTCCCCATCAAGAGTATACCATTCAGTGTGATATTAAAAATTCATCTTTCCCAACCCTAAACGAGACCCCAATGTTAAATGGAACATAAGTGTGTCCTGAACTCTAACCCTAACCCTAACCCTTACCCTATGGGCCCATTCACTCTAATGAATCTCATAGGCTATAATGGAGAATGGAAAAACATCCAAAATTTTTCCCCATCAAGAGTATACCATTCAGTGTGATATTAAAAATTCATCTTTCCCACCCCTAAACGAGACCCCAATGTTAAATGGAACATAAGTGTGTCCTGAACTCTAACCCTAACCCTAACCCTTACCATATGGGCCCATTCACTCTAATGAATCTCATAGGCTATAATGGAGAATGGAAAAACATCCAAATTTTTTCCTCATCAAGAGTATACCATTCAGTGTGATATTAAAAATTCATCTTTCCCAACCCTAGACCAGACCCCAATGTTAAATGGAACATAAGTGTGTCCTGAACTCTAACCCTAACCCTTACCCTATGGGCCCATTCAATCTAATGAATCTCATAGGCTATAATGGAGAATGGAAAAACATCCAAAATTTTTCCCCATCAAGAGTATACCATTCAGTGTGATATTAAAAATTCATCTTTCCCAACCCTAAACGAGACCCCAATATTAAATGGAACATAAGTGTGTCCTGAACTCTAACCCTAACCCTAACCCTTACCATATGGGCCCATTCACTCTAATGAATCTCATAGGAAATAATGGAGAATGGAAAAACATCCAAAATTTTTCCCCATCAAGAGTATACCATTCAGTGTGATATTAAAAATTCATCTTTCCCAACCCTAAACGAGACCCCAATGTTAAATGGAACATAAGTGTGTCCTGAACTCTAACCCTAACCCTAACCCTTACCATATGGGCCCATTCACTCTAATGAATCTCATAGGCTATAATGGAGAATGGAAAAACATCCAAATTTTTTCCACATCAAGAGTATACCATTCAGTGTGATATTCAAAATTCATCTTTCCCAACCCTAAACGAGACTCCAATGTTAAATGGAACATAAATGTGTCCTGAACTCTAACCCTAACGCTAACCCTTACCATATGGGCCCATTCACTCTAATGAATCTCATAGGCTATAATGGAGAATGGAAAAACATCCAAAATTTTTCCCCATCAAAAGTATACCATTCAGTGTGATATTAAAAATTCATCTTTCCCAACCCTAAACGAGACCCCAATTTTAAATGGAACATAAGTGTGTCCTGAACTCTAACCCTAACCCTAACCCTTACCATATGGGCCCATTCACTCGAATGAATCTCATAGGCTATAATGGAGAATGGAAAAACATCCAAAATTTTTCCCCATCAAGAGTATACCATTCAGTGTGATATTAAAAATTCATCTTTCCCAACCCTAAACCAGACCCCAATGTTAAATGGAACATAAGTGTGTCCTGAACTCTAACCCTAACCCTTACCCTATGGGCCCATTCAATCTAATGAATCTCATAGGCTATAATGGAGAATGGAAAAACATCCAAAATTTTTCCCCATCAAGAGTATACCATTCAGTGTGATATTAAAAATTCATCTTTCCCAACCCTAAACGAGACCCCAATGTTAAATGGAACATAAGTGTGTCCTGAACTCTAACCCTAACCCTAACCCTTACCCTATGGGCCCATTCACTCTAATGAATCTCATAGGCTATAATGGAGAATGGAAAAACATCCAAAATTTTTCCTCATCAAGAGTATACCATTCAGTGTGATATTAAAAATTCATCTTTCCCAACCCTAGACCAGACCCCAATGTTAAATGGAACATAAGTGTGTCCTGAACTCTAACCCTAACCCTTACCCTATGGGCCCATTCAATCTAATGAATCTCATACGCTATAATGGAGAATGGAAAAACATCCAAAATTTTTCCCCATCAAGAGTATACCATTCAGTGTGATATTAAAAATTCATCTTTCCCAACCCTAAACGAGACCCCAATGTTAAATGGAACATAAGTGTGTCCTGAACTCTAACCCTAACCCTAACCCTTACCCTATGGGCCCATTCACTCTAATGAATCTCATAGGCTATAATGGAGAATGGAAAAACATCCAAATTTTTTCCTCATCAAGAGTATACCATTCAGTGTGATATTAAAAATTCATCTTTCCCAACCCTAGACCAGACCCCAATGTTAAATGGAACATAAGTGTGTCCTGAACTCTAACCCTAACCCTTACCCTATGGGCCCATTCAATCTAATGAATCTCATACGCTATAATGGAGAATGGAAAAACATCCAAAATTTTTCCCCATCAAGAGTATACCATTCAGTGTGATATTAAAAATTCATCTTTCCCAACCCTAAACGAGACCCCAATGTTAAATGGAACATAAGTGTGTCCTGAACTCTAACCCTAACCCTAACCCTTACCATATGGGCCCATTCACTCTAATGAATCTCATAGGCTATAATGGAGAATGGAAAAACATCCAAAATTTTTCCCCATCAAGAGTATACCATTCAGTGTGATATTAAAAATTCATCTTTCCCAACCCTAAACGAGACCCCAATGTTAAATGGAACATAAGTGTGTCCTGAACTCTAACCCTAACCCTAACCCTTACCCTATGGGCCCATTCAATCTAATGAATCTCATAGGCTATAATGGAGAATGGAAAAACATCCAAATTTTTTCCACATCAAGAGTATACCATTCAGTGTGATATTAAAAATTCATCTTTCCCAACCCTAAACGAGACTCCAATGTTAAATGGAACATAAATGTGTCCTGAACTCTAACCCTAACCCTTAACATATGGGCCCATTCACTCTAATGAATCTCATGGCTGTAATGGAGAATGGAAAAACCTCCAAATTTTTTCCACATCAAGAATATACCATTCAGTGTGATATTAAAAATTCATCTTTCCAAACCCTAAATGAAACCCCAATGTTAAATGGAAGATAAGTGTGTCCTGAACTCTAACCCTAACCCTTACCCTATGGGCCCATTCACTCTAATGGATCTCATAGGTTATAATGGAGAATGGAAAAACATCCAAAATTTTCCCCCATCAAGAGTATACCATTCAGTGTGATATTCAAAATTCATCTTTCCCAACCCTAAACCAGACCCCAATTTTAAATGGAACATAAGTGTGTCCTGAACTCTAACCCTAACCCTTACCCTATGGGCCCATTCACTCTAATGAATCTCATAGGCTATAATGGAGAATGGAAAAACATCCAAAATTTTTCCCCATCAAGAGTATACCATTCAGTGTGATATTAAAAATTCATCTTTCCCACCCCTAAACGAGACCCCAATGTTAAATGGAACATAAGTGTGTCCTGAACTCTAACCCTAACCCTAACCCTTACCATATGGGCCCATTCACTCTAATGAATCTCATAGGCTATAATGGAGAATGGAAAAACATCCAAATTTTTTCCTCATCAAGAGTATACCATTCAGTGTGATATTAAAAATTCATCTTTCCCAACCCTAGACCAGACCCCAATGTTAAATGGAACATAAGTGTGTCCTGAACTCTAACCCTAACCCTTACCCTATGGGCCCATTCAATCTAATGAATCTCATAGGCTATAATGGAGAATGGAAAAACATCCAAAATTTTTCCCCATCAAGAGTATACCATTCAGTGTGATATTAAAAATTCATCTTTCCCAACCCTAAACGAGACCCCAATATTAAATGGAACATAAGTGTGTCCTGAACTCTAACCCTAACCCTAACCCTTACCATATGGGCCCATTCACTCTAATGAATCTCATAGGAAATAATGGAGAATGGAAAAACATCCAAAATTTTTCCCCATCAAGAGTATACCATTCAGTGTGATATTAAAAATTCATCTTTCCCAACCCTAAACGAGACCCCAATGTTAAATGGAACATAAGTGTGTCCTGAACTCTAACCCTAACCCTAACCCTTACCATATGGGCCCATTCACTCTAATGAATCTCATAGGCTATAATGGAGAATGGAAAAACATCCAAATTTTTTCCACATCAAGAGTATACCATTCAGTGTGATATTCAAAATTCATCTTTCCCAACCCTAAACGAGACTCCAATGTTAAATGGAACATAAATGTGTCCTGAACTCTAACCCTAACGCTAACCCTTACCATATGGGCCCATTCACTCTAATGAATCTCATAGGCTATAATGGAGAATGGAAAAACATCCAAAATTTTTCCCCATCAAAAGTATACCATTCAGTGTGATATTAAAAATTCATCTTTCCCAACCCTAAACGAGACCCCAATTTTAAATGGAACATAAGTGTGTCCTGAACTCTAACCCTAACCCTAACCCTTACCATATGGGCCCATTCACTCGAATGAATCTCATAGGCTATAATGGAGAATGGAAAAACATCCAAAATTTTTCCCCATCAAGAGTATACCATTCAGTGTGATATTAAAAATTCATCTTTCCCAACCCTAAACCAGACCCCAATGTTAAATGGAACATAAGTGTGTCCTGAACTCTAACCCTAACCCTTACCCTATGGGCCCATTCAATCTAATGAATCTCATAGGCTATAATGGAGAATGGAAAAACATCCAAAATTTTTCCCCATCAAGAGTATACCATTCAGTGTGATATTAAAAATTCATCTTTCCCAACCCTAAACGAGACCCCAATGTTAAATGGAACATAAGTGTGTCCTGAACTCTAACCCTAACCCTAACCCTTACCCTATGGGCCCATTCACTCTAATGAATCTCATAGGCTATAATGGAGAATGGAAAAACATCCAAAATTTTTCCTCATCAAGAGTATACCATTCAGTGTGATATTAAAAATTCATCTTTCCCAACCCTAGACCAGACCCCAATGTTAAATGGAACATAAGTGTGTCCTGAACTCTAACCCTAACCCTTACCCTATGGGCCCATTCAATCTAATGAATCTCATACGCTATAATGGAGAATGGAAAAACATCCAAAATTTTTCCCCATCAAGAGTATACCATTCAGTGTGATATTAAAAATTCATCTTTCCCAACCCTAAACGAGACCCCAATGTTAAATGGAACATAAGTGTGTCCTGAACTCTAACCCTAACCCTAACCCTTACCCTATGGGCCCATTCACTCTAATGAATCTCATAGGCTATAATGGAGAATGGAAAAACATCCAAATTTTTTCCTCATCAAGAGTATACCATTCAGTGTGATATTAAAAATTCATCTTTCCCAACCCTAGACCAGACCCCAATGTTAAATGGAACATAAGTGTGTCCTGAACTCTAACCCTAACCCTTACCCTATGGGCCCATTCAATCTAATGAATCTCATACGCTATAATGGAGAATGGAAAAACATCCAAAATTTTTCCCCATCAAGAGTATACCATTCAGTGTGATATTAAAAATTCATCTTTCCCAACCCTAAACGAGACCCCAATGTTAAATGGAACATAAGTGTGTCCTGAACTCTAACCCTAACCCTAACCCTTACCATATGGGCCCATTCACTCTAATGAATCTCATAGGCTATAATGGAGAATGGAAAAACATCCAAAATTTTTCCCCATCAAGAGTATACCATTCAGTGTGATATTAAAAATTCATCTTTCCCAACCCTAAACGAGACCCCAATGTTAAATGGAACATAAGTGTGTCCTGAACTCTAACCCTAACCCTAACCCTTACCCTATGGGCCCATTCAATCTAATGAATCTCATAGGCTATAATGGAGAATGGAAAAACATCCAAATTTTTTCCACATCAAGAGTATACCATTCAGTGTGATATTAAAAATTCATCTTTCCCAACCCTAAACGAGACTCCAATGTTAAATGGAACATAAATGTGTCCTGAACTCTAACCCTAACCCTTAACATATGGGCCCATTCACTCTAATGAATCTCATGGCTGTAATGGAGAATGGAAAAACCTCCAAATTTTTTCCACATCAAGAATATACCATTCAGTGTGATATTAAAAATTCATCTTTCCAAACCCTAAATGAAACCCCAATGTTAAATGGAAGATAAGTGTGTCCTGAACTCTAACCCTAACCCTTACCCTATGGGCCCATTCACTCTAATGGATCTCATAGGTTATAATGGAGAATGGAAAAACATCCAAAATTTTCCCCCATCAAGAGTATACCATTCAGTGTGATATTCAAAATTCATCTTTCCCAACCCTAAACCAGACCCCAATTTTAAATGGAACATAAGTGTGTCCTGAACTCTAACCCTAACCCTTACCCTATGGGCCCATTCACTCTATTGAATCTCATAGGCTATAATGGAGAATGGAAAAACATCCAAAATTTTTCCCCATCAAGAGTATACCATTCAGTGTGATATTAAAAATTCATCTTTCCCAACCCTAAACGAGACCCCAATGTTAAATGGAACATAAGTGTGTCCTGAACTCTAACCCTAACCCTAACCCTTACCCTATGGGCCCATTCACTCTAATGAATCTCATAGGCTATAATGGAGAATGGAAAAACATCCAAAATTTTTCCCCATCAAGAGTATACCATTCAGTGTGATATTAAAAATTCATCTTTCCCAACCCTAAACGAGACCCCAATGTTAAATGGAACATAAGTGTGTCCTGAACTCTAACCCTAACCCTAACCCTTACCATATGGGCCCATTCACTCTAATGAATCTCATAGGCTATAATGGAGAATGGAAAAACATCCAAAATTTTTCCCCATCAAGAGTATACCATTCAGTGTGATATTAAAAATTCATCTTTCCCAACCCTAAACGAGACCCCAATGTTAAATGGAACATAAGTGTGTCCTGAACTCTAACCCTAACCCTAACCCTTACCATATGGGCCCATTCACTCGAATGAATCTCATAGGCTATAATGGAGAATGGAAAAACATCCAAATTTTTTCCACAACAAGAGTATACCATTCATTGTGATATTAAAAATTCATCTTACCCAACCCTAAACCAGACCCCAATTTTAAATGGAACATAAGTGTGTCCTGAACTCTAACCCTAACCCTTACCCTATGGGCCCATTCACTCTATTGAATCTCATAGGCTATAATGGAGAATGGAAAAACATCCAAAATTTTTCCCCATCAAGAGTATACCATTCAGTGTGATATTAAAAATTCATCTTTCCCAACCCTAAACGAGACCCCAATGTAAAATGGAACATAAGTGTGTCCTGAACTCTAACCCTAACCCTAACCCTTACCCTATGGGCCCATTCACTCTAATGAATCTCATAGGCTATAATGGAGAATGGAAAAACATCCAAAATTTTTCCCCATCAAGAGTATACCATTCAGTGTGATATTAAAAATTCATCTTTCCCAACCCTAAACGAGACCCAATGTTAAATGGAACATAAGTGTGTCCTGAACTCTAACCCTAACCCTAACCCTTACCCTATGGGCCCATTCACTCTAATGAATCTCATAGGCTATAATGGAGAATGGAAAAACATCCAAAATTTTTCCCCATCAAGAGTATACCATTCAGTGTGATATTAAAAATTCATCTTTCCCAACCCTAAACGAGACCCCAATGTTAAATGGAACATAAGTGTGTCCTGAACTCTAACCCTAACCCTAACCCTTACCCTATGGGCCCATTCACTCTAATGAATCTCATAGGCTATAATGGAGAATGGAAAAACATCCAAAATTTTTCCCCATCAAGAGTATACCATTCAGTGTGATATTAAAAATTCATCTTTCCCACCCCTAAACGAGACCCCAATGTTAAATGGAACATAAGTGTGTCCTGAACTCTAACCCTAACCCTAACCCTTACCATATGGGCCCATTCACTCTAATGAATCTCATAGGCTATAATGGAGAATGGAAAAACATCCAAATTTTTTCCTCATCAAGAGTATACCATTCAGTGTGATATTAAAAATCATCTTTCCCAACCCTAGACCAGACCCCAATGTTAAATGGAACATAAGTGTGTCCTGAACTCTAACCCTAACCCTTACCCTATGGGCCCATTCAATCTAATGAATCTCATAGGCTATAATGGAGAATGGAAAAACATCCAAAATTTTTCCCCATCAAGAGTATACCATTCAGTGTGATATTAAAAATTCATCTTTCCCAACCCTAAACGAGACCCCAATATTAAATGGAACATAAGTGTGTCCTGAACTCTAACCCTAACCCTAACCCTTACCATATGGGCCCATTCACTCTAATGAATCTCATAGGCTATAATGGAGAATGGAAAAACATCCAAAATTTTTCCCCATCAAGAGTATACCATTCAGTGTGATATTAAAAATTCATCTTTCCAACCCTAAACGAGACCCCAATGTTAAATGGAACATAAGTGTGTCCTGAACTCTAACCCTAACCCTAACCCTTACCATATGGGCCCATTCACTCTAATGAATCTCATAGGCTATAATGGAGAATGGAAAAGCATCCAAATTTTTTCCACATCAAGAGTATACCATTCAGTGTGATATTAAAAATTCATCTTACCCAACCCTAAACCAGACCCCAATTTTAAATGGAACATAAGTGTGTCCTGAACTCTAGCCCTAACCCTAACCCTTACCATATGGGCCCAATCACTCTAATGAATCTCATAGGCTATAATGGAGAATGGAAAAACATCCAAAATTTTTCCCCATCAAGAGTATACCATTCAGTGTGATATTAAAAATTCATCTTTCCCAACCCTAAACCAGACCCCAATGTTAAATAGAACATAAGTGTGTCCTGAACTCTAACCCTAAACCTTACCCTATGGGCCCATTCAATCTAATGAATCTCATAGGCTATAATGGAGAATGGAAAAACATCCAAAATTTTTCCCCATCAAGAGTATACCATTCAGTGTGATATTAAAAATTCATCTTTCCCAACCCTAAACGAGACCCCAATGTTAAATGGAACATAAGTGTGCCCTGAACTCTAACCCTAACCCTAACCCTTACCCTATGGGCCCATTCACTCTAATGAATCTCATAGGCTATAATGGAGAATGGAAAAACATCCAAAATTTTTCCCCATCAAGAGTATACCATTCAGTGTGATATTAAAAATTCATCTTTCCCAACCCTAAACGAGACCCCAATGTTAAATGGAACATAAGTGTGTCCTGAACTCTAACCCTAACCCTAACCCTTACCATATGGGCCCATTCACTCTAATGAATCTCATAGGCTATAATGGAGAATGGAAAAGCATCCAAATTTTTTCCACATCAAGAGTATACCATTCAGTGTGATATTAAAAATTCATCTTACCCAACCCAAAACCAGACCCCAATTTTAAATGGAACATAAGTGTGTCCTGAACTCTAACCCTAACCCTTACCCTATGGGCCCATTCACTCTATTGAATCTCATAGGCTATAATGGAGAATGGAAAAACATCCAAAATTTTTCCCCATCAAGAGTATACCATTCAGTGTGATATTAAAAATTCATCTTTCCCAACCCTAAACGAGACCCCAATGTAAAATGGAACATAAGTGTGTCCTGAACTCTAACCCTAACCCTAACCCTTACCATATGGGCCCATTCACTCTAATGAATCCCATAGGCTATAATGGAGAATGGAAAAACATCCAAAATTTTCCCCATCAAGAGTATACCATTCAGTGTGATATTAAAATTCATCTTTCCCAACCCTAAACGAGGCCCCAATGTTAAATGGAACATAAGTGTGTCCTGAACTCTAACCCTAACCCTAACCCTTACCCTATGGGCCCATTCACTCTAATGAATCTCATAGGCTATAATGGAGAATGGAAAAAACATCCAAAATTTTTCCCTATCAAGAGTATACCATTCAGTGTGATATTAAAAATTCATCTTTCCCAACCCTAAACCAGACCCCAATTTTAAATGGAACATAAGTGTGTCCTGAACTCTAACCCTAACCCTTACCCTATGGGCCCATTCACTCTATTGAATCTCATAGGCTATAATGGAGAATGGAAAAACATCCAAAATTTTTCCCCATCAAGAGTATACCATTCAGTGTGATATTAAAAATTCATCTTTCCCAACCCTAAACGAGACCCCAATGTTAAATGGAACATAAGTGTGTCCTGAACTCTAACCCTAACCCTAACCCTTACCATATGGGCCCATTCACTCTAATGAATCTCATAGGCTATAATGGAGAATGGAAAAACATCCAAAATTTTTCCCCATCAAGAGTATACCATTCAGTGTGATATTAAAAATTCATCTTTCCCAACCCTAAACGAGACCCCAATGTTAAATGGAACATAAGTGTGTCCTGAACTCTAACCCTAACCCTAACCCTTACCATATGGGCCCATTCACTCGAATGAATCTCATAGGCTATAATGGAGAATGGAAAAACATCCAAATTTTTTCCACAGAGTATACCATTCATTGTGATATTAAAAATTCATCTTACCCAACCCTAAACCAGACCCCAATTTTAAATGGAACATAAGTGTGTCCTGAACTCTAACCCTAACCCTTACCCTATGGGCCCATTCACTCTATTGAATCTCATAGGCTATAATGGAGAATGGAAAAACATCCAAAATTTTTCCCCATCAAGAGTATACCATTCAGTGTGATATTAAAAATTCATCTTTCCCAACCCTAAACGAGACCCCAATGTTAAATGGAACATAAGTGTGTCCTGAACTCTAACCCTAACCCTAACCCTTACCATATGGGCCCATTCACTCTAATGAATCTCATAGGCTATAATGGAGAATGGAAAAAACATCCAAAATTTTTCCCCATCAAGAGTATACCATTCAGTATGATATTAAAAATTCATCTTTCCCAACCCTAAACGAGACCCCAATGTTAAATGGAACATAAGTGTGTCCTGAACTCTAACCCTAACCCTAACCCTTACCATATGGGCCCATTCACTCTAATGAATCTCATAGGCTATAATGGAGAATGGAAAAGCATCCAAATTTTTTCCACATCAAGAGTATACCATTCAGTGTGATATTAAAAATTCATCTTACCCAACCCTAAACCAGACCCCAATTTTAAATGGAACATAAGTGTGTCCTGAACTCTAGCCCTAACCCTAACCCTTACCATATGGGCCCAATCACTCTAATGAATCTCATAGGCTATAATGGAGAATGGAAAAACATCCAAAATTTTTCCCCATCAAGAGTATACCATTCAGTGTGATATTAAAAATATATCTTTCCCAACCCTAAACCAGACCCCAATGTTAAATAGAACATAAGTGTGTCCTGAACTCTAACCCTAACCCTTACCCTATGGGCCCATTCAATCTAATGAATCTCATAGGCTATAATGGAGAATGGAAAAACATCCAAAATTTTTCCCCATCAAGAGTATACCATTCAGTGTGATATTAAAAATTCATCTTTCCCAACCCTAAAAGAGACCCCAATGTTAAATGGAACATAAGTGTGCCCTGAACTCTAACCCTAACCCTAACCCTTACCCTATGGGCCCATTCACTCTAATGAATCTCATAGGCTATAATGGAGAATGGAAAAACATCCAAAATTTTTCCCCATCAAGAGTATACCATTCAGTGTGATATTAAAAATTCATCTTTCCCAACCCTAAACGAGACCCCAATGTTAAATGGAACATAAGTGTGTCCTGAACTCTAACCCTAACCCTAACCCTTACCATATGGGCCCATTCACTCTAATGAATCTCATAGGCTATAATGGAGAATGGAAAAGCATCCAAATTTTTTCCACATCAAGAGTATACCATTCAGTGTGATATTAAAAATTCATCTTACCCAACCCAAAACCAGACCCCAATTTTAAATGGAACATAAGTGTGTCCTGAACTCTAACCCTAACCCTTACCCTATGGGCCCATTCACTCTATTGAATCTCATAGGCTATAATGGAGAATGGAAAAACATCCAAAATTTTTCCCCATCAAGAGTATACCATTCAGTGTGATATTAAAAATTCATCTTTCCCAACCCTAAACGAGACCCCAATGTAAAATGGAACATAAGTGTGTCCTGAACTCTAACCCTAACCCTAACCCTTACCATATGGGCCCATTCACTCTAATGAATCTCATAGGCTATAATGGAGAATGGAAAAACATCCAAAATTTTCCCCATCAAGAGTATACCATTCAGTGTGATATTAAAAATTCATCTTTCCCAACCCTAAACGAGGCCCCAATGTTAAATGGAACATAAGTGTGTCCTGAACTCTAACCCTAACCCTAACCCTTACCCTATGGGCCCATTCACTCTAATGAATCTCATAGGCTATAATGGAGAATGGAAAAACATCCAAAATTTTTCCCTATCAAGAGTATACCATTCAGTGTGATATTAAAAATTCATCTTTCCCAACCCTAAACCAGACCCCAATTTTAAATGGAACATAAGTGTGTCCTGAACTCTAACCCTAACCCTTACCCTATGGGCCCATTCACTCTATTGAATCTCATAGGCTATAATGGAGAATGGAAAAACATCCAAAATTTTTCCCCATCAAGAGTATACCATTCAGTGTGATATTAAAAATTCATCTTTCCCAACCCTAAACGAGACCCCAATGTTAAATGGAACATAAGTGTGTCCTGAACTCTAACCCTAACCCTAACCCTTACCATATGGGCCCATTCACTCTAATGAATCTCATAGGCTATAATGGAGAATGGAAAAACATCCAAAATTTTTCCCCATCAAGAGTATACCATTCAGTGTGATATTAAAAATTCATCTTTCCCAACCCTAAACGAGACCCCAATGTTAAATGGAACATAAGTGTGTCCTGAACTCTAACCCTAACCCTAACCCTTACCATATGGGCCCATTCACTCGAATGAATCTCATAGGCTATAATGGAGAATGGAAAAACATCCAAATTTTTTCCACAAGAGTATACCATTCATTGTGATATTAAAAATTCATCTTACCCAACCCTAAACCAGACCCCAATTTTAAATGGAACATAAGTGTGTCCTGAACTCTAACCCTAACCCTTACCCTATGGGCCCATTCACTCTATTGAATCTCATAGGCTATAATGGAGAATGGAAAAACATCCAAAATTTTTCCCCATCAAGAGTATACCATTCAGTGTGATATTAAAAATTCATCTTTCCCAACCCTAAACGAGACCCCAATGTAAAATGGAACAAAAGTGTGTCCTGAACTCTAACCCTAACCCTAACCCTTACCCTATGGGCCCATTCACTCTAATGAATCTCATAGGCTATAATGGAGAATGGAAAAACATCCAAAATTTTTCCCCATCAAGAGTATACCATTCAGTGTGATATTAAAAATTCATCTTTCCCAACCCTAAACGAGACCCAATGTTAAATGGAACATAAGTGTGTCCTGAACTCTAACCCTAACCCTAACCCTTACCCTATGGGCCCATTCACTCTAATGAATCTCATAGGCTATAATGGAGAATGGAAAAACATCCAAAATTTTTCCCCATCAAGAGTATACCATTCAGTGTGATATTAAAAATTCATCTTTCCCAACCCTAAACGAGACCCCAATGTTAAATGGAACATAAGTGTGTCCTGAACTCTAACCCTAACCCTAACCCTTACCATATGGGCCCATTCACTCTAATGAATCTCATAGGCTATAATGGAGAATGGAAAAACATCCAAAATTTTTCCCCATCAAGAGTATACCATTCAGTGTGATATTAAAAATTCATCTTTCCCAACCCTAAACGAGGCCCCAATGTTAAATGGAACATAAGTGTGTCCTGAACTCTAACCCTAACCCTAACCCTTACCCTATGGGCCCATTCACTCTAATGAATCTCATAGGCTATAATGGAGAATGGAAAAACATCCAAAATTTTTCCCTATCAAGAGTATACCATTCAGTGTGATATTAAAAATTCATCTTTCCCAACCCTAAACCAGACCCCAATTTTAAATGGAACATAAGTGTGTCCTGAACTCTAACCCTAACCCTTACCCTATGGGCCCATTCACTCTATTGAATCTCATAGGCTATAATGGAGAATGGAAAAACATCCAAAATTTTTCCCCATCAAGAGTATACCATTCAGTGTGATATTAAAAATTCATCTTTCCCAACCCTAAACGAGACCCCAATGTTAAATGGAACATAAGTGTGTCCTGAACTCTAACCCTAACCCTAACCCTTACCATATGGGCCCATTCACTCTAATGAATCTCATAGGCTATAATGGAGAATGGAAAAACATCCAAAATTTTTCCCCATCAAGAGTATACCATTCAGTGTGATATTAAAAATTCATCTTTCCCAACCCTAAACGAGACCCCAATGTTAAATGGAACATAAGTGTGTCCTGAACTCTAACCCTAACCCTAACCCTTACCATATGGGCCCATTCACTCGAATGAATCTCATAGGCTATAATGGAGAATGGAAAAACATCCAAATTTTTTCCACAAGAGTATACCATTCATTGTGATATTAAAAATTCATCTTACCCAACCCTAAACCAGACCCCAATTTTAAATGGAACATAAGTGTGTCCTGAACTCTAACCCTAACCCTTACCCTATGGGCCCATTCACTCTATTGAATCTCATAGGCTATAATGGAGAATGGAAAAACATCCAAAATTTTTCCCCATCAAGAGTATACCATTCAGTGTGATATTAAAAATTCATCTTTCCCAACCCTAAACGAGACCCCAATGTAAAATGGAACAAAAGTGTGTCCTGAACTCTAACCCTAACCCTAACCCTTACCCTATGGGCCCATTCACTCTAATGAATCTCATAGGCTATAATGGAGAATGGAAAAACATCCAAAATTTTTCCCCATCAAGAGTATACCATTCAGTGTGATATTAAAAATTCATCTTTCCCAACCCTAAACGAGACCCAATGTTAAATGGAACATAAGTGTGTCCTGAACTCTAACCCTAACCCTAACCCTTACCCTATGGGCCCATTCACTCTAATGAATCTCATAGGCTATAATGGAGAATGGAAAAACATCCAAAATTTTTCCCCATCAAGAGTATACCATTCAGTGTGATATTAAAAATTCATCTTTCCCAACCCTAAACGAGACCCCAATGTTAAATGGAACATAAGTGTGTCCTGAACTCTAACCCTAACCCTAACCCTTACCATATGGGCCCATTCACTCTAATGAATCTCATAGGCTATAATGGAGAATGGAAAAACATCCAAAATTTTTCCCCATCAAGAGTATACCATTCAGTGTGATATTAAAAATTCATCTTTCCCAACCCTAAACGAGGCCCCAATGTTAAATGGAACATAAGTGTGTCCTGAACTCTAACCCTAACCCTAACCCTTACCCTATGGGCCCATTCACTCTAATGAATCTCATAGGCTATAATGGAGAATGGAAAAACATCCAAAATTTTTCCCTATCAAGAGTATACCATTCAGTGTGATATTAAAAATTCATCTTTCCCAACCCTAAACCAGACCCCAATTTTAAATGGAACATAAGTGTGTCCTGAACTCTAACCCTAACCCTTACCCTATGGGCCCATTCACTCTATTGAATCTCATAGGCTATAATGGAGAATGGAAAAACATCCAAAATTTTTCCCCATCAAGAGTATACCATTCAGTGTGATATTAAAAATTCATCTTTCCCAACCCTAAACGAGACCCCAATGTTAAATGGAACATAAGTGTGTCCTGAACTCTAACCCTAACCCTAACCCTTACCATATGGGCCCATTCACTCTAATGAATCTCATAGGCTATAATGGAGAATGGAAAAACATCCAAAATTTTTCCCCATCAAGAGTATACCATTCAGTGTGATATTAAAAATTCATCTTTCCCAACCCTAAACGAGACCCCAATGTTAAATGGAACATAAGTGTGTCCTGAACTCTAACCCTAACCCTAACCCTTACCATATGGGCCCATTCACTCGAATGAATCTCATAGGCTATAATGGAGAATGGAAAAACATCCAAATTTTTTCCACAAGAGTATACCATTCATTGTGATATTAAAAATTCATCTTACCCAACCCTAAACCAGACCCCAATTTTAAATGGAACATAAGTGTGTCCTGAACTCTAACCCTAACCCTTACCCTATGGGCCCATTCACTCTATTGAATCTCATAGGCTATAATGGAGAATGGAAAAACATCCAAAATTTTTCCACATCAAGAGTATACCATTCAGTGTGATATTAAAAATTCATCTTTCCCAACCCTAAACGAGACCCCAATGTAAAATGGAACATAAGTGTGTCCTGAACTCTAACCCTAACCCTAACCCTTACCCTATGGGCCCATTCACTCTAATGAATCTCATAGGCTATAATGGAGAATGGAAAAACATCCAAAATTTTTCCCCATCAAGAGTATACCATTCAGTGTGATATTAAAAATTCATCTTTCCCAACCCTAAACGAGACCCCAATGTTAAATGGAACATAAGTGTGTCCTGAACTCTAACCCTAACCCTAACCCTTACCCTATGGGCCCATTCACTCTAATGAATCTCATAGGCTATAATGGAGAATGGAAAAACATCCAAAATTTTTCCCCATCAAGAGTATACCATTCAGTGTGATATTAAAAATTCATCTTACCCAACCCTAAACCAGACCCCAATTTTAAATGGAACATAAGTGTGTCCTGAACTCTAGCCCTAACCCTAACCCTTACCATATGGGCCCAATCACTCTAATGAATCTCATAGGCTATAATGGAGAATGGAAAAACATCCAAAATTTTTCCCCATCAAGAGTATACCATTCAGTGTGATATTAAAAATTCATCTTTCCCAACCCTAAACGAGACCCCAATGTAAAATGGAACATAAGTGTGTCCTGAACTCTAACCCTAACCCTTACCCTATGGGCCCATTCACTCTAATGAATCTCATAGGCTATAATGGAGAATGGAAAAACATCCAAAAGTTTTCCCCATCAAGAGTATACCATTCAGTGTGATATTAAAAATTCATCTTTCCCAACCCTAAACGAGACCCCAATGTTAAATGGAACATAAGTGTGTCCTGAACTCTAACCCTAACCCTAACCCTTACCCTATGGGCCCATTCACTCTAATGAATCTCATAGGCTATAATGGAGAATGGAAAAACATCCAAAATTTTTCCCCATCAAGAGTATACCATTCAGTATGATATTAAAAATTCATCTTTCCCAACCCTAAACGAGACCCCAATCTTAAATGGAACATAAGTGTGTCCTGAACTCTAACCCTAACCCTAACCCTTACCCTATGGGCCCATTCACTCTAATGAATCTCATAGGCTATAATGGAGAATGGAAAAACATCCAAAATTTTTCCCCATCAAGAGTATACCATTCAGTGTGATATTAAAAATTCATCTTTCCCAACCCTAAACGAGACCCCAATTTTAAATGGAACATAAGTGTGTCCTGAACTCTAACCCTAACCCTAACCCTTACCATATGGGCCCATTCACTCTAATGAATCTCATAGGCTATAATGGAGAATGGAAAAACATCCAAAATTTTTCCCCATCAAGAGTATACCATTCAGTGTGATATTAAAAATTCATCTTTCCCAACCCTAAACGAGACCCCAATGTTAAATGGAACATAAGTGTGTCCTGAACTCTAACCCTAACCCTAACCCTTACCCTATGGGCCCATTCACTCTAATGAATCTCATAGGCTATAATGGAGAATGGAAAAACATCCAAAATTTTTCCCCATCAAGAGTATACCATTCAGTGTGATATTAAAAATTCATCTTTCCCAACCCTAAATGAGACCCCAATCTTAAATGGAACATAAGTGTGTCCTGAACTCTAACCCTAACCCTAACCCTTACCATATGGGCCCATTCGCTCTAATGAATCTCATAGGCTATAATGGAGAATGGAAAAACATCCAAATTTTTTCCACATCAAGAATATACCATTCAGTGTGATATTAAAAATTCATCTTTCCCAACCCTAAATGAGACCCCAATGTTAAATGGAACATAAGTGTGTCCTGAACTCTAACCCTAACCCTTACCCTACGGGCCCATTCACTCTAATGAATCTCATAGGCTATAATGGAGAATGGAAAAACATCCAAAATTTTTCCCCATCAAGAGTATACCATTCAGTGTGATATTAAAAATTCATCTTTCCCAACCCTAAACGAGACCCAATGTTAAATGGAACATAAGTGTGTCCTGAACTCTAACCCTAACCCTAACCCTTACCCTATGGGCCCATTCACTCTAATGAATCTCATAGGCTATAATGGAGAATGGAAAAACATCCAAAATTTTTCCCCATCAAGAGTATACCATTCAGTGTGATATTAAAAATTCATCTTTCCCAACCCTAAACGAGACCCCAATGTTAAATGGAACATAAGTGTGTCCTGAACTCTAACCCTAACCCTAACCCTTACCCTATGGGCCCATTCACTCTAATGAATCTCATAGGCTATAATGGAGAATGGAAAAACATCCAAAATTTTTCCCCATCAAGAGTATACCATTCAGTGTGATATTAAAAATTCATCTTTCCCACCCCTAAACGAGACCCCAATGTTAAATGGAACATAAGTGTGTCCTGAACTCTAACCCTAACCCTAACCCTTACCATATGGGCCCATTCACTCTAATGAATCTCATAGGCTATAATGGAGAATGGAAAAACATCCAAATTTTTTCCTCATCAAGAGTATACCATTCAGTGTGATATTAAAAATTCATCTTTCCCAACCCTAGACCAGACCCCAATGTTAAATGGAACATAAGTGTGTCCTGAACTCTAACCCTAACCCTTACCCTATGGGCCCATTCAATCTAATGAATCTCATAGGCTATAATGGAGAATGGAAAAACATCCAAAATTTTTCCCCATCAAGAGTATACCATTCAGTGTGATATTAAAAATTCATCTTTCCCAACCCTAAACGAGACCCCAATATTAAATGGAACATAAGTGTGTCCTGAACTCTAACCCTAACCCTAACCCTTACCATATGGGCCCATTCACTCTAATGAATCTCATAGGCTATAATGGAGAATGGAAAAACATCCAAAATTTTTCCCCATCAAGAGTATACCATTCAGTGTGATATTAAAAATTCATCTTTCCCAACCCTAAACGAGACCCCAATGTTAAATGGAACATAAGTGTGTCCTGAACTCTAACCCTAACCCTAACCCTTACCATATGGGCCCATTCACTCTAATGAATCTCATAGGCTATAATGGAGAATGGAAAAGCATCCAAATTTTTTCCACATCAAGAGTATACCATTCAGTGTGATATTAAAAATTCATCTTACCCAACCCTAAACCAGACCCCAATTTTAAATGGAACATAAGTGTGTCCTGAACTCTAGCCCTAACCCTAACCCTTACCATATGGGCCCAATCACTCTAATGAATCTCATAGGCTATAATGGAGAATGGAAAAACATCCAAAATTTTTCCCCATCAAGAGTATACCATTCAGTGTGATATTAAAAATTCATCTTTCCCAACCCTAAACCAGACCCCAATGTTAAATAGAACATAAGTGTGTCCTGAACTCTAACCCTAAACCTTACCCTATGGGCCCATTCAATCTAATGAATCTCATAGGCTATAATGGAGAATGGAAAAACATCCAAAATTTTTCCCCATCAAGAGTATACCATTCAGTGTGATATTAAAAATTCATCTTTCCCAACCCTAAACGAGACCCCAATGTTAAATGGAACATAAGTGTGCCCTGAACTCTAACCCTAACCCTAACCCTTACCCTATGGGCCCATTCACTCTAATGAATCTCATAGGCTATAATGGAGAATGGAAAAACATCCAAAATTTTTCCCCATCAAGAGTATACCATTCAGTGTGATATTAAAAATTCATCTTTCCCAACCCTAAACGAGACCCCAATGTTAAATGGAACATAAGTGTGTCCTGAACTCTAACCCTAACCCTAACCCTTACCATATGGGCCCATTCACTCTAATGAATCTCATAGGCTATAATGGAGAATGGAAAAGCATCCAAATTTTTTCCACATCAAGAGTATACCATTCAGTGTGATATTAAAAATTCATCTTACCCAACCCAAAACCAGACCCCAATTTTAAATGGAACATAAGTGTGTCCTGAACTCTAACCCTAACCCTTACCCTATGGGCCCATTCACTCTATTGAATCTCATAGGCTATAATGGAGAATGGAAAAACATCCAAAATTTTTCCCCATCAAGAGTATACCATTCAGTGTGATATTAAAAATTCATCTTTCCCAACCCTAAACGAGACCCCAATGTAAAATGGAACATAAGTGTGTCCTGAACTCTAACCCTAACCCTAACCCTTACCATATGGGCCCATTCACTCTAATGAATCCCATAGGCTATAATGGAGAATGGAAAAACATCCAAAATTTTCCCCATCAAGAGTATACCATTCAGTGTGATATTAAAAATTCATCTTTCCCAACCCTAAACGAGGCCCCAATGTTAAATGGAACATAAGTGTGTCCTGAACTCTAACCCTAACCCTAACCCTTACCCTATGGGCCCATTCACTCTAATGAATCTCATAGGCTATAATGGAGAATGGAAAAACATCCAAAATTTTTCCCTATCAAGAGTATACCATTCAGTGTGATATTAAAAATTCATCTTTCCCAACCCTAAACCAGACCCCAATTTTAAATGGAACATAAGTGTGTCCTGAACTCTAACCCTAACCCTTACCCTATGGGCCCATTCACTCTATTGAATCTCATAGGCTATAATGGAGAATGGAAAAACATCCAAAATTTTTCCCCATCAAGAGTATACCATTCAGTGTGATATTAAAAATTCATCTTTCCCAACCCTAAACGAGACCCCAATGTTAAATGGAACATAAGTGTGTCCTGAACTCTAACCCTAACCCTAACCCTTACCATATGGGCCCATTCACTCTAATGAATCTCATAGGCTATAATGGAGAATGGAAAAACATCCAAAATTTTTCCCCATCAAGAGTATACCATTCAGTGTGATATTAAAAATTCATCTTTCCCAACCCTAAACGAGACCCCAATGTTAAATGGAACATAAGTGTGTCCTGAACTCTAACCCTAACCCTAACCCTTACCATATGGGCCCATTCACTCGAATGAATCTCATAGGCTATAATGGAGAATGGAAAAACATCCAAATTTTTTCCACAAGAGTATACCATTCATTGTGATATTAAAAATTCATCTTACCCAACCCTAAACCAGACCCCAATTTTAAATGGAACATAAGTGTGTCCTGAACTCTAACCCTAACCCTTACCCTATGGGCCCATTCACTCTATTGAATCTCATAGGCTATAATGGAGAATGGAAAAACATCCAAAATTTTTCCCCATCAAGAGTATACCATTCAGTGTGATATTAAAAATTCATCTTTCCCAACCCTAAACGAGACCCCAATGTTAAATGGAACATAAGTGTGTCCTGAACTCTAACCCTAACCCTAACCCTTACCATATGGGCCCATTCACTCTAATGAATCTCATAGGCTATAATGGAGAATGGAAAAACATCCAAAATTTTTCCCCATCAAGAGTATACCATTCAGTATGATATTAAAAATTCATCTTTCCCAACCCTAAACGAGACCCCAATGTTAAATGGAACATAAGTGTGTCCTGAACTCTAACCCTAACCCTAACCCTTACCATATGGGCCCATTCACTCTAATGAATCTCATAGGCTATAATGGAGAATGGAAAAGCATCCAAATTTTTTCCACATCAAGAGTATACCATTCAGTGTGATATTAAAAATTCATCTTACCCAACCCTAAACCAGACCCCAATTTTAAATGGAACATAAGTGTGTCCTGAACTCTAGCCCTAACCCTAACCCTTACCATATGGGCCCAATCACTCTAATGAATCTCATAGGCTATAATGGAGAATGGAAAAACATCCAAAATTTTTCCCCATCAAGAGTATACCATTCAGTGTGATATTAAAAATATATCTTTCCCAACCCTAAACCAGACCCCAATGTTAAATAGAACATAAGTGTGTCCTGAACTCTAACCCTAACCCTTACCCTATGGGCCCATTCAATCTAATGAATCTCATAGGCTATAATGGAGAATGGAAAAACATCCAAAATTTTTCCCCATCAAGAGTATACCATTCAGTGTGATATTAAAAATTCATCTTTCCCAACCCTAAAAGAGACCCCAATGTTAAATGGAACATAAGTGTGCCCTGAACTCTAACCCTAACCCTAACCCTTACCCTATGGGCCCATTCACTCTAATGAATCTCATAGGCTATAATGGAGAATGGAAAAACATCCAAAATTTTTCCCCATCAAGAGTATACCATTCAGTGTGATATTAAAAATTCATCTTTCCCAACCCTAAACGAGACCCCAATGTTAAATGGAACATAAGTGTGTCCTGAACTCTAACCCTAACCCTAACCCTTACCCTATGGGCCCATTCACTCTAATGAATCTCATAGGCTATAATGGAGAATGGAAAAACATCCAAAATTTTTCCCTATCAAGAGTATACCATTCAGTGTGATATTAAAAATTCATCTTTCCCAACCCTAAACCAGACCCCAATTTTAAATGGAACATAAGTGTGTCCTGAACTCTAACCCTAACCCTTACCCTATGGGCCCATTCACTCTATTGAATCTCATAGGCTATAATGGAGAATGGAAAAACATCCAAAATTTTTCCCCATCAAGAGTATACCATTCAGTGTGATATTAAAAATTCATCTTTCCCAACCCTAAACGAGACCCCAATGTTAAATGGAACATAAGTGTGTCCTGAACTCTAACCCTAACCCTAACCCTTACCATATGGGCCCATTCACTCTAATGAATCTCATAGGCTATAATGGAGAATGGAAAAACATCCAAAATTTTTCCCCATCAAGAGTATACCATTCAGTGTGATATTAAAAATTCATCTTTCCCAACCCTAAACGAGACCCCAATGTTAAATGGAACATAAGTGTGTCCTGAACTCTAACCCTAACCCTAACCCTTACCATATGGGCCCATTCACTCGAATGAATCTCATAGGCTATAATGGAGAATGGAAAAACATCCAAATTTTATCCACAAGAGTATACCATTCATTGTGATATTAAAAATTCATCTTACCCAACCCTAAACCAGACCCCAATTTTAAATGGAACATAAGTGTGTCCTGAACTCTAACCCTAACCCTTACCCTATGGGCCCATTCACTCTATTGAATCTCATAGGCTATAATGGAGAATGGAAAAACATCCAAAATTTTTCCCCATCAAGAGTATACCATTCAGTGTGATATTAAAAATTCATCTTTCCCAACCCTAAACGAGACCCCAATGTAAAATGGAACAAAAGTGTGTCCTGAACTCTAACCCTAACCCTAACCCTTACCCTATGGGCCCATTCACTCTAATGAATCTCATAGGCTATAATGGAGAATGGAAAAACATCCAAAATTTTTCCCCATCAAGAGTATACCATTCAGTGTGATATTAAAAATTCATCTTTCCCAACCCTAAACGAGACCC
Source organism: Heteronotia binoei (assembly GCF_032191835.1). NCBI lineage: Eukaryota > Metazoa > Chordata > Lepidosauria > Squamata > Gekkonidae > Heteronotia > Heteronotia binoei. The sequence goes on along the minus strand of NC_083239.1, from coordinate 45,952,949 downwards.
AATGTTAAATGGAACATAAGTGTGTCCTGAACTCTAACCCTAACCCTAACCCTTACCCTATGGGCCCATTCACTCTAATGAATCTCATAGGCTATAATGGAGAATGGAAAAACATCCAAAATTTTTCCCCATCAAGAGTATACCATTCAGTGTGATATTAAAAATTCATCTTTCCCAACCCTAAACGAGACCCCAATGTTAAATGGAACATAAGTGTGTCCTGAACTCTAACCCTAACCCTAACCCTTACCATATGGGCCCATTCACTCTAATGAATCTCATAGGCTATAATGGAGAATGGAAAAACATCCAAAATTTTTCCCCATCAAGAGTATACCATTCAGTGTGATATTAAAAATTCATCTTTCCCAACCCTAAACGAGGCCCCAATGTTAAATGGAACATAAGTGTGTCCTGAACTCTAACCCTAACCCTAACCCTTACCCTATGGGCCCATTCACTCTAATGAATCTCATAGGCTATAATGGAGAATGGAAAAACATCCAAAATTTTTCCCTATCAAGAGTATACCATTCAGTGTGATATTAAAAATTCATCTTTCCCAACCCTAAACCAGACCCCAATTTTAAATGGAACATAAGTGTGTCCTGAACTCTAACCCTAACCCTTACCCTATGGGCCCATTCACTCTATTGAATCTCATAGGCTATAATGGAGAATGGAAAAACATCCAAAATTTTTCCCCATCAAGAGTATACCATTCAGTGTGATATTAAAAATTCATCTTTCCCAACCCTAAACGAGACCCCAATGTTAAATGGAACATAAGTGTGTCCTGAACTCTAACCCTAACCCTAACCCTTACCATATGGGCCCATTCACTCTAATGAATCTCATAGGCTATAATGGAGAATGGAAAAACATCCAAAATTTTTCCCCATCAAGAGTATACCATTCAGTGTGATATTAAAAATTCATCTTTCCCAACCCTAAACGAGACCCCAATGTTAAATGGAACATAAGTGTGTCCTGAACTCTAACCCTAACCCTAACCCTTACCATATGGGCCCATTCACTCGAATGAATCTCATAGGCTATAATGGAGAATGGAAAAACATCCAAATTTTTTCCACAAGAGTATACCATTCATTGTGATATTAAAAATTCATCTTACCCAACCCTAAACCAGACCCCAATTTTAAATGGAACATAAGTGTGTCCTGAACTCTAACCCTAACCCTTACCCTATGGGCCCATTCACTCTATTGAATCTCATAGGCTATAATGGAGAATGGAAAAACATCCAAAATTTTTCCACATCAAGAGTATACCATTCAGTGTGATATTAAAAATTCATCTTTCCCAACCCTAAACGAGACCCCAATGTAAAATGGAACATAAGTGTGTCCTGAACTCTAACCCTAACCCTAACCCTTACCCTATGGGCCCATTCACTCTAATGAATCTCATAGGCTATAATGGAGAATGGAAAAACATCCAAAATTTTTCCCCATCAAGAGTATACCATTCAGTGTGATATTAAAAATTCATCTTTCCCAACCCTAAACGAGACCCCAATGTTAAATGGAACATAAGTGTGTCCTGAACTCTAACCCTAACCCTAACCCTTACCCTATGGGCCCATTCACTCTAATGAATCTCATAGGCTATAATGGAGAATGGAAAAACATCCAAAATTTTTCCCCATCAAGAGTATACCATTCAGTGTGATATTAAAAATTCATCTTACCCAACCCTAAACCAGACCCCAATTTTAAATGGAACATAAGTGTGTCCTGAACTCTAGCCCTAACCCTAACCCTTACCATATGGGCCCAATCACTCTAATGAATCTCATAGGCTATAATGGAGAATGGAAAAACATCCAAAATTTTTCCCCATCAAGAGTATACCATTCAGTGTGATATTAAAAATTCATCTTTCCCAACCCTAAACGAGACCCCAATGTAAAATGGAACATAAGTGTGTCCTGAACTCTAACCCTAACCCTTACCCTATGGGCCCATTCACTCTAATGAATCTCATAGGCTATAATGGAGAATGGAAAAACATCCAAAAGTTTTCCCCATCAAGAGTATACCATTCAGTGTGATATTAAAAATTCATCTTTCCCAACCCTAAACGAGACCCCAATGTTAAATGGAACATAAGTGTGTTCTGAACTCTAACCCTAACCCTAACCCTTACCCTATGGGCCCATTCACTCTAATGAATCTCATAGGCTATAATGGAGAATGGAAAAACATCCAAAATTTTTCCCCATCAAGAGTATACCATTCAGTATGATATTAAAAATTCATCTTTCCCAACCCTAAACGAGACCCCAATCTTAAATGGAACATAAGTGTGTCCTGAACTCTAACCCTAACCCTAACCCTTACCCTATGGGCCCATTCACTCTAATGAATCTCATAGGCTATAATGCAGAATGGAAAAACATCCAAAATTTTTCCCCATCAAGAGTATACCATTCAGTGTGATATTAAAAATTCATCTTTCCCAACCCTAAACGAGACCCCAATTTTAAATGGAACATAAGTGTGTCCTGAACTCTAACCCTAACCCTAACCCTTACCATATGGGCCCATTCACTCTAATGAATCTCATAGGCTATAATGGAGAATGGAAAAACATCCAAAATTTTTCCCTATCAAGAGTATACCATTCAGTGTGATATTAAAAATTCATCTTTCCCAACCCTAAACGAGACCCCAATGTTAAATGGAACATAAGTGTGTCCTGAACTCTAACCCTAACCCTAACCCTTACCCTATGGGCCCATTCACTCTAATGAATCTCATAGGCTATAATGGAGAATGGAAAAACATCCAAAATTTTTCCCCATCAAGAGTATACCATTCAGTGTGATATTAAAAATTCATCTTTCCCAACCCTAAACGAGACCCCAATTTTAAATGGAACATAAGTGTGTCCTGAACTCTAACCCTAACCCTAACCCTTACCATATGGGCCCATTCACTCTAATGAATCTCATAGGCTATAATGGAGAATGGAAAAACATCCAAAATTTTTCCCCATCAAGAGTATACCATTCAGTGTGATATTAAAAATTCATCTTTCCCAACCCTAAACGAGACCCCAATGTTAAATGGAACATAAGTGTGTCCTGAACTCTAACCCTAACCCTAACCCTTACCCTATGGGCCCATTCACTCTAATGAATCTCATAGGCTATAATGGAGAATGGAAAAACATCCAAAATTTTTCCCCATCAAGAGTATACCATTCAGTGTGATATTAAAAATTCATCTTTCCCAACCCTAAATGAGACCCCAATCTTAAATGGAACATAAGTGTGTCCTGAACTCTAACCCTAACCCTAACCCTTACCATATGGGCCCATTCGCTCTAATGAATCTCATAGGCTATAATGGAGAATGGAAAAACATCCAAAATTTTTCCCCATCAAGAGTATACCATTCAGTGTGATATTAAAAATTCATCTTTCCCAACCCTAAATGAGACCCCAATGTTAAATGGAACATAAGTGTGTCCTGAACTCTAACCCTAACCCTTACCCTACGGGCCCATTCACTCTAATGAATCTCATAGGCTATAATGGAGAATGGAAAAACATCCAAAATTTTTCCCCATCAAGAGTATACCATTCAGTGTGATATTAAAAATTCATCTTTCCCAACCCTAAACGAGACCCGAATGTAAAATGGAACATAAGTGTGTCCTGAACTCTAACCCTAACCCTAACCCTTACCCTATGGGCCCATTCACTCTAATGAATCTCATAGGCTATAATGGAGAATGGAAAAACATCCAAAATTTTTCCCCATCAAGAGTATACCATTCAGTGTGATATTAAAAATTAATCTTTCCCAACCCTAAACGAGACCCCAATGTTAAATGGAACATAAGTGTGTCCTGAACTCTAACCCTAACCCTAACCCTTACCCTATGGGCCCATTCACTCTAATGAATCTCATAGGCTATAATGGAGAATGGAAAAACATCCAAAATTTTTCCCCATCAAGAGTATACCATTCAGTGTGATATTAAAAATTCATCTTTCCCAACCCTAAACGAGACCCCAATTTTAAATGGAACATAAGTGTGTCCTGAACTCTAACCCTAACCCTAACCCTTACCCTACGGGCCCATTCACTCTAATGAATCTCATAGGCTATAATGGAGAATGGAAAAACATCCAAAATTTTTCCCCATCAAGAGTATACCATTCAGTGTGATATTAAAAATTCATCTTTCCCAACCCTAAACGAGACCCCAATGTTAAATGGAACATAAGTGTGTCCTGAACTCTAACCCTAAAACTAACCCTTACCCTATGGGCCCATTCACTCTAATGGATCTCATAGGCTATAATGGAGAATGGAAAAACATCCAAAATTTTTCCCCATCAAGAGTATACCATTCAGTGTGATATTAAAAATTCATCTTTCCCAACCCTAAACGAGAACCCAATGTTAAATGGAACATAAGTGTTTCCTGAACTCTAACCCTAACCCTAACCCTTACCATATGGGCCCATTCACTCTAATGAATCTCATAGGCTATAATGGAGAATGGAAAAACATCCAAAATTTTTCCCAATCAAGAGTATACCATTCAGTATGATATTAAAAATTCATCTTTCCCAACCCTAAACGAGACCCCAATGTTAAATGGAACATAAGTGTGTCCTGAACTCTAACCCTAACCCTAACCCTTACCATATGGGCCCATTCACTCTAATGAATCTCATAGGCTATAATGGAGAATGGAAAAGCATCCAAATTTTTTCCACATCAAGAGTATACCATTCAGTGTGATATTAAAAATTCATCTTACCCAACCCTAAACCAGACCCCAATTTTAAATGGAACATAAGTGTGTCCTGAACTCTAGCCCTAACCCTAACCCTTACCATATGGGCCCAATCACTCTAATGAATCTCATAGGCTATAATGGAGAATGGAAAAACATCCAAAATTTTTCCCCATCAAGAGTATACCATTCAGTGTGATATTAAAAATTCATCTTTCCCAACCCTAAACCAGACCCCAATGTTAAATAGAACATAAGTGTGTCCTGAACTCTAACCCTAACCCTTACCCTATGGGCCCATTCAATCTAATGAATCTCATAGGCTATAATGGAGAATGGAAAAACATCCAAAATTTTTCCCCATCAAGAGTATACCATTCAGTGTGATATTAAAAATTCATCTTTCCCAACCCTAAACGAGACCCCAATGTTAAATGGAACATAAGTGTGTCCTGAACTCTAACCCTAACCCTAACCCTTACCATATGGGCCCATTCGCTCTAATGAATCTCATAGGCTATAATGGAGAATGGAAAAACATCCAAATTTTTTCCACATCAAGAATATACCATTCAGTGTGATATTAAAAATTCATCTTTCCCAACCCTAAATGAGACCCCAATGTTAAATGGAACATAAGTGTGTCCTGAACTCTAACCCTAACCCTTACCCTACGGGCCCATTCACTCTAATGAATCTCATAGGCTATAATGGAGAATGGAAAAACATCCAAAATTTTTCCCCATCAAGAGTATACCATTCAGTGTGATATTAAAAATTCATCTTTCCCAACCCTAAACGAGACCCCAATGTAAAATGGAACATAAGTGTGTCCTGAACTCTAACCCTAACCCTAACCCTTACCCTATGGGCCCATTCACTCTAATGAATCTCATAGGCTATAATGGAGAATGGAAAAACATCCAAAATTTTTCCCCATCAAGAGTATACCATTCAGTGTGATATTAAAAATTAATCTTTCCCAACCCTAAACGAGACCCCAATGTTAAATGGAACATAAGTGTGTCCTGAACTCTAACCCTAACCCTAACCCTTACCCTATGGGCCCATTCACTCTAATGAATCTCATAGGCTATAATGGAGAATGGAAAAACATCCAAAATTTTTCCCCATCAAGAGTATACCATTCAGTGTGATATTAAAAATTCATCTTTCCCAACCCTAAACGAGACCCCAATTTTAAATGGAACATAAGTGTGTCCTGAACTCTAACCCTAACCCTAACCCTTACCCTACGGGCCCATTCACTCTAATGAATCTCATAGGCTATAATGGAGAATGGAAAAACATCCAAAATTTTTCCCCATCAAGAGTATACCATTCAGTGTGATATTAAAAATTCATCTTTCCCAACCCTAAACGAGACCCCAATGTTAAATGGAACATAAGTGTGTCCTGAACTCTAACCCTAAAACTAACCCTTACCCTATGGGCCCATTCACTCTAATGGATCTCATAGGCTATAATGGAGAATGGAAAAACATCCAAAATTTTTCCCCATCAAGAGTATACCATTCAGTGTGATATTAAAAATTCATCTTTCCCAACCCTAAACGAGAACCCAATGTTAAATGGAACATAAGTGTTTCCTGAACTCTAACCCTAACCCTAACCCTTACCATATGGGCCCATTCACTCTAATGAATCTCATAGGCTATAATGGAGAATGGAAAAACATCCAAAATTTTTCCCAATCAAGAGTATACCATTCAGTATGATATTAAAAATTCATCTTTCCCAACCCTAAACGAGACCCCAATGTTAAATGGAACATAAGTGTGTCCTGAACTCTAACCCTAACCCTAACCCTTACCATATGGGCCCATTCACTCTAATGAATCTCATAGGCTATAATGGAGAATGGAAAAGCATCCAAATTTTTTCCACATCAAGAGTATACCATTCAGTGTGATATTTAAAATTCATCTTACCCAACCCTAAACCAGACCCCAATTTTAAATGGAACATAAGTGTGTCCTGAACTCTAGCCCTAACCCTAACCCTTACCATATGGGCCCAATCACTCTAATGAATCTCATAGGCTATAATGGAGAATGGAAAAACATCCAAAATTTTTCCCCATCAAGAGTATACCATTCAGTGTGATATTAAAAATTCATCTTTCCCAACCCTAAACCAGACCCCAATGTTAAATAGAACATAAGTGTGTCCTGAACTCTAACCCTAACCCTTACCCTATGGGCCCATTCAATCTAATGAATCTCATAGGCTATAATGGAGAATGGAAAAACATCCAAAATTTTTCCCCATCAAGAGTATACCATTCAGTGTGATATTAAAAATTCATCTTTCCCAACCCTAAACGAGACCCCAATGTTAAATGGAACATAAGTGTGTCCTGAACTCTAACCCTAACCCTAACCCTTACCATATGGGCCCATTCACTCTAATGAATCTCATAGGCTATAATGGAGAATGGAAAAACATCCAAAATTTTTCTCCATCAAGAGTATACCATTCAGTGTGATATTAAAAATTCATCTTTCCCAACCCTAAACGAGACCCCAATGTTAAATGGAACATAAGTGTGTCCTGAACTCTAACCCTAACCCTAACCCTTACCATATGGGCCCATTCACTCGAATGAATCTCATAGGCTATAATGGAGAATGGAAAAACATCCAAAATTTTTCTCCATCAAGAGTATACCATTCAGTGTGATATTAAAAATTCATCTTTCCCAACCCTAAACGAGACCCCAATGTTAAATGGAACATAAGTGTGTCCTGAACTCTAACCCTAACCCTAACCCTTACCATATGGGCCCATTCACTCGAATGAATCTCATAGGCTATAATGGAGAATGGAAAAACATCCAAATTTTTTCCACAAGAGTATACCATTCATTGTGATATTAAAAATTCATCTTACCCAACCCTAAACCAGACCCCAATTTTAAATGGAACATAAGTGTGTCCTGAACTCTAACCCTAACCCTTACCCTATGGGCCCATTCACTCTATTGAATCTCATAGGCTATAATGGAGAATGGAAAAACATCCAAAATTTTTCCCCATCAAGAGTATACCATTCAGTGTGATATTAAAAATTCATCTTTCCCAACCCTAAACGAGACCCAATGTTAAATGGAACATAAGTGTGTCCTGAACTCTAACCCTAACCCTAACCCTTACCCTATGGGCCCATTCACTCTAATGAATCTCATAGGCTATAATGGAGAATGGAAAAACATCCAAAATTTTTCCCCATCAAGAGTATACCATTCAGTGTGATATTAAAAATTCATCTTTCCCAACCCTAAACGAGACCCCAATGTTAAATGGAACATAAGTGTGTCCTGAACTCTAACCCTAACCCTAACCCTTACCATATGGGCCCATTCACTCTAATGAATCTCATAGGCTATAATGGAGAATGGAAAAACATCCAAAATTTTTCCCCATCAAGAGTATACCATTCAGTGTGATATTAAAAATTCATCTTTCCCAACCCTAAACGAGGCCCCAATGTTAAATGGAACATAAGTGTGTCCTGAACTCTAACCCTAACCCTAACCCTTACCCTATGGGCCCATTCACTCTAATGAATCTCATAGGCTATAATGGAGAATGGAAAAACATCCAAAATTTTTCCCTATCAAGAGTATACCATTCAGTGTGATATTAAAAATTCATCTTTCCCAACCCTAAACCAGACCCCAATTTTAAATGGAACATAAGTGTGTCCTGAACTCTAACCCTAACCCTTACCCTATGGGCCCATTGACTCTATTGAATCTCATAGGCTATAATGGAGAATGGAAAAACATCCAAAATTTTTCCCCATCAAGAGTATACCATTCAGTGTGATATTAAAAATTCATCTTTCCCAACCCTAAACGAGACCCCAATGTTAAATGGAACATAAGTGTGTCCTGAACTCTAACCCTAACCCTAACCCTTACCATATGGGCCCATTCACTCTAATGAATCTCATAGGCTATAATGGAGAATGGAAAAACATCCAAAATTTTTCCCCATCAAGAGTATACCATTCAGTGTGATATTAAAAATTCATCTTTCCCAACCCTAAACGAGACCCCAATGTTAAATGGAACATAAGTGTGTCCTGAACTCTAACCCTAACCCTAACCCTTACCATATGGGCCCATTCACTCGAATGAATCTCATAGGCTATAATGGAGAATGGAAAAACATCCAAATTTTTTCCACAAGAGTATACCATTCATTGTGATATTAAAAATTCATCTTACCCAACCCTAAACCAGACCCCAATTTTAAATGGAACATAAGTGTGTCCTGAACTCTAACCCTAACCCTTACCCTATGGGCCCATTCACTCTATTGAATCTCACAGGCTATAATGGAGAATGGAAAAACATCCAAAATTTTTCCCCATCAAGAGTATACCATTCAGTGTGATATTAAAAATTCATCTTTCCCAACCCTAAACGAGACCCCAATGTAAAATGGAACATAAGTGTGTCCTGAACTCTAACCCTAACCCTAACCCTTACCCTATGGGCCCATTCACTCTAATGAATCTCATAGGCTATAATGGAGAATGGAAAAACATCCAAAATTTTTCCCCATCAAGAGTATACCATTCAGTGTGATATTAAAAATTCATCTTTCCCAACCCTAAACGAGACCCAATGTTAAATGGAACATAAGTGTGTCCTGAACTCTAACCCTAACCCTAACCCTTACCCTATGGGCCCATTCACTCTATTGAATCTCATAGGCTATAATGGAGAATGGAAAAACATCCAAAATTTTTCCCCATCAAGAGTATACCATTCAGTGTGATATTAAAAATTCATCTTTCCCAACCCTAAACGAGACCCCAATTTTAAATGGAACATAAGTGTGTCCTGAACTCTAACCCTAACCCTAACCCTTACCATATGGGCCCATTCACTCTAATGAATCTCATAGGCTATAATGGAGAATGGAAAAACATCCAAAATTTTTCCCTATCAAGAGTATACCATTCAGTGTGATATTAAAAATTCATCTTTCCCAACCCTAAACGAGACCCCAATGTTAAATGGAACATAAGTGTGTCCTGAACTCTAACCCTAACCCTAACCCTTACCATATGGGCCCATTCACTCTAATGAATCTCATAGGCTATAATGGAGAATGGAAAAACATCCAAAATTTTTCCCCATCAAGAGTATACCATTCAGTGTGATATTAAAAATTCATCTTTCCCAATCCTAAACGAGACCCCAATGTTAAATGGAACATAAGTGTGTCCTGAACTCTAACCCTAACCCTTACCCTATGGGCCCATTCACTCTAATGAATCTCATAGGCTATAATGGAGAATGGAAAAACATCCAAAATTTTTCCCCATCAAGAGTATACCATTCAGTGTGATATTAAAAATTCATCTTTCCCAACCCTAAACGAGACCCCAATGTTAAATGGAACATAAGTGTGTCCTGAACTCTAACCCTAACCCTAACCCTTACCATATGGGCCCATTCACTCTAATGAATCTCATAGGCTATAATGGAGAATGGAAAAGCATCCAAATTTTTTCCACATCAAGAGTATACCATTCAGTGTGACATTAAAAATTCATCTTACCCAACCCTAAACCAGACCCCAATTTTAAATGGAACATAAGTGTGTCCTGAACTCTAGCCCTAACCCTAACCCTTACCATATGGGCCCAATCACTCTAATGAATCTCATAGGCTATAATGGAGAATGGAAAAACATCCAAAATTTTTCCCCATCAAGAGTATACCATTCAGTGTGATATTAAAAATTCATCTTTCCCAACCCTAAACGAGACCCCAATGTAAAATGGAACATAAGTGTGTCCTGAACTCTAACCCTAACCGTTACCCTATGGGCCCATTCACTCTAATGAATCTCATAGGCTATAATGGAGAATGGAAAAACATCCAAAATTTTTCCCTATCAAGAGTATACCATTCAGTGTGATATTAAAAATTCATCTTTCCCAACCCTAAACGAGGCCCCAATGTTAAATGGAACATAAGTGTGTCCTGAACTCTAACCCTAACCCTAACCCTTACCCTATGGGCCCATTCACTCTAATGAATCTCATAGGCTATAATGGAGAATGGAAAAACATCCAAAATTTTTCCCCATCAAGAGTATACCATTCAGTGTGATATTAAAAATTCATCTTTCCCAACCCTAAATGAGACCCCAATCTTAAATGGAACATAAGTGTGTCCTGAACTCTAACCCTAACCCTAACCCTTACCATATGGGCCCATTCGCTCTAATGAATCTCATAGGCTATAATGGAGAATGGAAAAACATCCAAATTTTTTCCACATCAAGAATATACCATTCAGTGTGATATTAAAAATTCATCTTTCCCAACCCTAAATGAGACCCCAATGTTAAATGGAACATAAGTGTGTCCTGAACTCTAACCCTAACCCTTACCCTACGGGCCCATTCACTCTAATGAATCTCATAGGCTATAATGGAGAATGGAAAAACATCCAAAATTTTTCCCCATCAAGAGTATACCATTCAGTGTGATATTAAAAATTCATCTTTCCCAACCCTAAACGAGACCCCAATGTAAAATGGAACATAAGTGTGTCCTGAACTCTAACCCTAACCCTAACCCTTACCCTATGGGCCCATTCACTCTAATGAATCTCATAGGCTATAATGGAGAATGGAAAAACATCCAAAATTTTTCCCCATCAAGAGTATACCATTCAGTGTGATATTAAAAATTAATCTTTCCCAACCCTAAACGAGACCCCAATGTTAAATGGAACATAAGTGTGTCCTGAACTCTAACCCTAACCCTAACCCTTACCCTATGGGCCCATTCACTCTAATGAATCTCATAGGCTATAATGGAGAATGGAAAAACATCCAAAATTTTTCCCCATCAAGAGTATACCATTCAGTGTGATATTAAAAATTCATCTTTCCCAACCCTAAACGAGACCCCAATTTTAAATGGAACATAAGTGTGTCCTGAACTCTAACCCTAACCCTAACCCTTACCCTACGGGCCCATTCACTCTAATGAATCTCATAGGCTATAATGGAGAATGGAAAAACATCCAAAATTTTTCCCCATCAAGAGTATACCATTCAGTGTGATATTAAAAATTCATCTTTCCCAACCCTAAACGAGACCCCAATGTTAAATGGAACATAAGTGTGTCCTGAACTCTAACCCTAAAACTAACCCTTACCCTATGGGCCCATTCACTCTAATGGATCTCATAGGCTATAATGGAGAATGGAAAAACATCCAAAATTTTTCCCCATCAAGAGTATACCATTCAGTGTGATATTAAAAATTCATCTTTCCCAACCCTAAACGAGAACCCAATGTTAAATGGAACATAAGTGTTTCCTGAACTCTAACCCTAACCCTAACCCTTACCCTATGGGCCCATTCACTCTAATGAATCTCATAGGCTATAATGGAGAATGGAAAAACATCCAAAATTTTTCCCAATCAAGAGTATACCATTCAGTATGATATTAAAAATTCATCTTTCCCAACCCTAAACGAGACCCCAATGTTAAATGGAACATAAGTGTGTCCTGAACTCTAACCCTAACCCTAACCCTTACCATATGGGCCCATTCACTCTAATGAATCTCATAGGCTATAATGGAGAATGGAAAAGCATCCAAATTTTTTCCACATCAAGAGTATACCATTCAGTGTGATATTAAAAATTCATCTTACCCAACCCTAAACCAGACCCCAATTTTAAATGGAACATAAGTGTGTCCTGAACTCTAGCCCTAACCCTAACCCTTACCATATGGGCCCAATCACTCTAATGAATCTCATAGGCTATAATGGAGAATGGAAAAACATCCAAAATTTTTCCCCATCAAGAGTATACCATTCAGTGTGATATTAAAAATTCATCTTTCCCAACCCTAAACCAGACCCCAATGTTAAATAGAACATAAGTGTGTCCTGAACTCTAACCCTAACCCTTACCCTATGGGCCCATTCAATCTAATGAATCTCATAGGCTATAATGGAGAATGGAAAAACATCCAAAATTTTTCCCCATCAAGAGTATACCATTCAGTGTGATATTAAAAATTCATCTTTCCCAACCCTAAACGAGACCCCAATGTTAAATGGAACATAAGTGTGTCCTGAACTCTAACCCTAACCCTAACCCTTACCATATGGGCCCATTCACTCGAATGAATCTCATAGGCTATAATGGAGAATGGAAAAACATCCAAATTTTTTCCACAAGAGTATACCATTCATTGTGATATTAAAAATTCATCTTACCCAACCCTAAACCAGACCCCAATTTTAAATGGAACATAAGTGTGTCCTGAACTCTAACCCTAACCCTTACCCTATGGGCCCATTCACTCTATTGAATCTCATAGGCTATAATGGAGAATGGAAAAACATCCAAAATTTTTCCCCATCAAGAGTATACCATTCAGTGTGATATTAAAAATTCATCTTTCCCAACCCTAAACGAGACCCAATGTTAAATGGAACATAAGTGTGTCCTGAACTCTAACCCTAACCCTAACCCTTACCCTATGGGCCCATTCACTCTAATGAATCTCATAGGCTATAATGGAGAATGGAAAAACATCCAAAATTTTTCCCCATCAAGAGTATACCATTCAGTGTGATATTAAAAATTCATCTTTCCCAACCCTAAACGAGACCCCAATGTTAAATGGAACATAAGTGTGTCCTGAACTCTAACCCTAACCCTAACCCTTACAATATGGGCCCATTCACTCTAATGAATCTCATAGGCTATAATGGAGAATGGAAAAACATCCAAAATTTTTCCCCATCAAGAGTATACCATTCAGTGTGATATTAAAAATTCATCTTTCCCAACCCTAAACGAGGCCCCAATGTTAAATGGAACATAAGTGTGTCCTGAACTCTAACCCTAACCCTAACCCTTACCCTATGGGCCCATTCACTCTAATGAATCTCATAGGCTATAATGGAGAATGGAAAAACATCCAAAATTTTTCCCTATCAAGAGTATACCATTCAGTGTGATATTAAAAATTCATCTTTCCCAACCCTAAACCAGACCCCAATTTTAAATGGAACATAAGTGTGTCCTGAACTCTAACCCTAACCCTTACCCTATGGGCCCATTCACTCTATTGAATCTCATAGGCTATAATGGAGAATGGAAAAACATCCAAAATTTTTCCCCATCAAGAGTATACCATTCAGTGTGATATTAAAAATTCATCTTTCCCAACCCTAAACGAGACCCCAATGTTAAATGGAACATAAGTGTGTCCTGAACTCTAACCCTAACCCTAACCCTTACCCTATGGGCCCATTCACTCTAATGAATCTCATAGGCTATAATGGAGAATGGAAAAACATCCAAAATTTTTCCCCATCAAGAGTATACCATTCAGTGTGATATTAAAAATTCATCTTTCCCAACCCTAAACGAGACCCCAATGTTAAATGGAACATAAGTGTGTCCTGAACTCTAACCCTAACCCTAACCCTTACCATATGGGCCCATTCACTCGAATGAATCTCATAGGCTATAATGGAGAATGGAAAAACATCCAAATTTTTTCCACAAGAGTATACCATTCATTGTGATATTAAAAATTCATCTTACCCAACCCTAAACCAGACCCCAATTTTAAATGGAACATAAGTGTGTCCTGAACTCTAACCCTAACCCTTACCCTATGGGCCCATTCACTCTATTGAATCTCATAGGCTATAATGGAGAATGGAAAAACATCCAAAATTTTTCCCCATCAAGAGTATACCATTCAGTGTGATATTAAAAATTCATCTTTCCCAACCCTAAACGAGACCCCAATGTAAAATGGAACATAAGTGTGTCCTGAACTCTAACCCTAACCCTAACCCTTACCCTATGGGCCCATTCACTCTAATGAATCTCATAGGCTATAATGGAGAATGGAAAAACATCCAAAATTTTTCCCCATCAAGAGTATACCATTCAGTGTGATATTAAAAATTCATCTTTCCCAACCCTAAACGAGACCCAATGTTAAATGGAACATAAGTGTGTCCTGAACTCTAACCCTAACCCTAACCCTTACCCTATGGGCCCATTCACTCTAATGAATCTCATAGGCTATAATGGAGAATGGAAAAACATCCAAAATTTTTCCCCATCAAGAGTATACCATTCAGTGTGATATTAAAAATTCATCTTTCCCAACTCTAAACGAGACCCCAATGTTAAATGGAACATAAGTGTGTCCTGAACTCTAACCCTAACCCTAACCCTTACCATATGGGCCCATTCACTCTAATGAATCTCATAGGCTATAATGGAGAATGGAAAAACATCCAAAA
Source organism: Heteronotia binoei (assembly GCF_032191835.1). Classification (NCBI taxonomy): domain Eukaryota; kingdom Metazoa; phylum Chordata; class Lepidosauria; order Squamata; family Gekkonidae; genus Heteronotia; species Heteronotia binoei. The sequence goes on along the minus strand of NC_083239.1, from coordinate 45,937,817 downwards.
TTTTTCCCCATCAAGAGTATACCATTCAGTGTGATATTAAAAATTCATCTTTCCCAACCCTAAACGAGACCCCAATGTTAAATGGAACATAAGTGTGTCCTGAACTCTAACCCTAACCCTAACCCTTACCATATGGGCCCATTCACTCTAATGAATCTCATAGGCTATAATGGAGAATGGAAAAGCATCCAAATTTTTTCCACATCAAGAGTATACCATTCAGTGTGACATTAAAAATTCATCTTACCCAACCCTAAACCAGACCCCAATTTTAAATGGAACATAAGTGTGTCCTGAACTCTAGCCCTAACCCTAACCCTTACCATATGGGCCCAATCACTCTAATGAATCTCATAGGCTATAATGGAGAATGGAAAAACATCCAAAATTTTTCCCCATCAAGAGTATACCATTCAGTGTGATATTAAAAATTCATCTTTCCCAACCCTAAACGAGACCCCAATGTAAAATGGAACATAAGTGTGTCCTGAACTCTAACCCTAACCCTTACCCTATGGGCCCATTCACTCTAATGAATCTCATAGGCTATAATGGAGAATGGAAAAACATCCAAAATTTTTCCCTATCAAGAGTATACCATTCAGTGTGATATTAAAAATTCATCTTTCCCAACCCTAAACGAGACCCCAATGTTAAATGGAACATAAGTGTGTCCTGAACTCTAACCCTAACCCTAACCCTTACCCTATGGGCCCATTCACTCTAATGAATCTCATAGGCTATAATGGAGAATGGAAAAACATCCAAAATTTTTCCCTATCAAGAGTATACCATTCAGTGTGATATTAAAAATTCATCTTTCCCAACCCTAAACCAGACCCCAATTTTAAATGGAACATAAGTGTGTCCTGAACTCTAACCCTAACCCTTACCCTATGGGCCCATTCACTCTATTGAATCTCATAGGCTATAATGGAGAATGGAAAAACATCCAAAATTTTTCCCCATCAAGAGTATACCATTCAGTGTGATATTAAAAATTCATCTTTCCCAACCCTAAACGAGACCCCAATGTTAAATGGAACATAAGTGTGTCCTGAACTCTAACCCTAACCCTAACCCTTACCATATGGGCCCATTCACTCTAATGAATCTCATAGGCTATAATGGAGAATGGAAAAACATCCAAAATTTTTCCCCATCAAGAGTATACCATTCAGTGTGATATTAAAAATTCATCTTTCCCAACCCTAAACGAGACCCCAATGTTAAATGGAACATAAGTGTGTCCTGAACTCTAACCCTAACCCTAACCCTTACCATATGGGCCCATTCACTCGAATGAATCTCATAGGCTATAATGGAGAATGGAAAAACAACCAAATTTTTTCCACAAGAGTATACCATTCATTGTGATATTAAAAATTCATCTTACCCAACCCTAAACCAGACCCCAATTTTAAATGGAACATAAGTGTGTCCTGAACTCTAACCCTAACCCTTACCCTATGGGCCCATTCACTCTATTGAATGTCATAGGCTATAATGGAGAATGGAAAAACATCCAAAATTTTTCCACATCAAGAGTATACCATTCAGTGTGATATTAAAAATTCATCTTTCCCAACCCTAAACGAGACCCCAATGTAAAATGGAACATAAGTGTGTCCTGAACTCTAACCCTAACCCTAACCCTTACCCTATGGGCCCATTCACTCTAATGAATCTCATAGGCTATAATGGAGAATGGAAAAACATCCAAAATTTTTCCCCATCAAGAGTATACCATTCAGTGTGATATTAAAAATTCATCTTTCCCAACCCTAAACGAGACCCAATGTTAAATGGAACATAAGTGTGTCCTGAACTCTAACCCTAACCCTAACCCTTACCCTATGGGCCCATTCACTCTAATGAATCTCATAGGCTATAATGGAGAATGGAAAAACATCCAAAATTTTTCCCCATCAAGAGTATACCATTCAGTGTGATATTAAAAATTCATCTTTCCCAACCCTAAACGAGACCCCAATGTTAAATGGAACATAAGTGTGTCCTGAACTCTAACCCTAACCCTAACCCTTATCATATGGGCCCATTCACTCTAATGAATCTCATAGGCTATAATGGAGAATGGAAAAACATCCAAAATTTTTCCCCATCAAGAGTATACCATTCAGTGTGATATTAAAAATTCATCTTTCCCAACCCTAAACGAGACCCCAATGTTAAATGGAACATAAGTGTGTCCTGAACTCTAACCCTAACCCTAACCCTTACCATATGGGCCCATTCACTCTAATGAATCTCATAGGCTATAATGGAGAATGGAAAAGCATCCAAATTTTTTCCACATCAAGAGTATACCATTCAGTGTGATATTAAAAATTCATCTTACCCAACCCTAAACGAGACCCCAATGTTAAATGGAACATAAGTGTGTCCTGAACTCTAGCCCTAACCCTAACCCTTACCATATGGGCCCAATCACTCTAATGAATCTCATAGGCTATAATGGAGAATGGAAAAACATCCAAAATTTTTCCCCATCAAGAGTATACCATTCAGTGTGATATTAAAAATTCATCTTTCCCAACCCTAAACGAGACCCCAATGTAAAATGGAACATAAGTGTGTCCTGAACTCTAACCCTAACCCTTACCCTATGGGCCCATTCACTCTAATGAATCTCATAGGCTATAATGGAGAATGGAAAAACATCCAAAAGTTTTCCCCATCAAGAGTATACCATTCAGTGTGATATTAAAAATTCATCTTTCCCAACCCTAAACGAGACCCCAATGTTAAATGGAACATAAGTGTGTTCTGAACTCTAACCCTAACCCTAACCCTTACCCTATGGGCCCATTCACTCTAATGAATCTCATAGGCTATAATGGAGAATGGAAAAACATCCAAAATTTTTCCCCATCAAGAGTATACCATTCAGTATGATATTAAAAATTCATCTTTCCCAACCCTAAACGAGACCCCAATCTTAAATGGAACATAAGTGTGTCCTGAACTCTAACCCTAACCCTAACCCTTACCCTATGGGCCCATTCACTCTAATGAATCTCATAGGCTATAATGGAGAATGGAAAAACATCCAAAATTTTTCCCCATCAAGAGTATACCATTCAGTGTGATATTAAAAATTCATCTTTCCCAACCCTAAACGAGACCCCAATTTTAAATGGAACATAAGTGTGTCCTGAACTCTAACCCTAACCCTAACCCTTACCATATGGGCCCATTCACTCTAATGAATCTCATAGGCTATAATGGAGAATGGAAAAACATCCAAAATTTTTCCCTATCAAGAGTATACCATTCAGTGTGATATTAAAAATTCATCTTTCCCAACCCTAAACGAGACCCCAATGTTAAATGGAACATAAGTGTGTCCTGAACTCTAACCCTAACCCTAACCCTTACCATATGAGCCCATTCACTCTAATGAATCTCATAGGCTATAATGGAGAATGGAAAAACATCCAAAATTTTTCCCCATCAAGAGTATACCATTCAGTGTGATATTAAAAATTCATCTTACCCAACCCTAAACCAGACCCCAATTTTAAATGGAACATAAGTGTGTCCTGAACTCTAGCCCTAACCCTAACCCTTACCATATGGGCCCAATCACTCTAATGAATCTCATAGGCTATAATGGAGAATGGAAAAACATCCAAAATTTTTCCCCATCAAGAGTATACCATTCAGTGTGATATTAAAAATTCATCTTTCCCAACCCTAAACGAGACCCCAATGTTAAATGGAACATAAGTGTGTCCTGAACTCTAACCCTAACCCTTACCCTATGGGCCCATTCACTCTAATGAATCTCATAGGCTATAATGGAGAATGGAAAAACATCCAAAAGTTTTCCCCATCAAGAGTATACCATTCAGTGTGATATTAAAAATTCATCTTTCCCAACCCTAAACGAGACCCCAATGTTAAATGGAACATAAGTGTGTTCTGAACTCTAACCCTAACCCTAACCCTTACCCTATGGGCCCATTCACTCTAATGAATCTCATAGGCTATAATGGAGAATGGAAAAACATCCAAAATTTTTCCCCATCAAGAGTATACCATTCAGTATGATATTAAAAATTCATCTTTCCCAACCCTAAACGAGACCCCAATCTTAAATGGAACATAAGTGTGTCCTGAACTCTAACCCTAACCCTAACCCTTACCCTATGGGCCCATTCACTCTAATGAATCTCATAGGCTATAATGGAGAATGGAAAAACATCCAAAATTTTTCCCCATCAAGAGTATACCATTCAGTGTGATATTAAAAATTCATCTTTCCCAACCCTAAACGAGACCCCAATTTTAAATGGAACATAAGTGTGTCCTGAACGCTAACCCTAACCCTAACCCTTACCATATGGGCCCATTCACTCTAATGAATCTCATAGGCTATAATGGAGAATGGAAAAACATCCAAAATTTTTCCCTATCAAGAGTATACCATTCAGTGTGATATTAAAAATTCATCTTTCCCAACCCTAAACGAGACCCCAATGTTAAATGGAACATAAGTGTGTCCTGAACTCTAACCCTAACCCTAACCCTTACCATATGGGCCCATTCACTCTAATGAATCTCATAGGCTATAATGGAGAATGGAAAAACATCCAAAATTTTTCCCCATCAAGAGTATACCATTCAGTGTGATATTAAAAATTCATCTTTCCCAATCCTAAACGAGACCCCAATGTTAAATGGAACATAAGTGTGTCCTGAACTCTAACCCTAACCCTTACCCTATGGGCCCATTCACTCTAATGAATCTCATAGGCTATAATGGAGAATGGAAAAACATCCAAAATTTTTCCCCATCAAGAGTATACCATTCAGTGTGATATTAAAAATTCATCTTTCCCAACCCTAAACGAGACCCCAATGTTAAATGGAACATAAGTGTGTCCTGAACTCTAACCCTAACCCTTACCCTATGGGCCCATTCACTCTAATGAATCTCATAGGCTATAATGGAGAATGGAAAAACATCCAAAAGTTTTCCCCATCAAGAGTATACCATTCAGTGTGATATTAAAAATTCATCTTTCCCAACCCTAAACGAGACCCCAATGTTAAATGGAACATAAGTGTGTTCTGAACTCTAACCCTAACCCTAACCCTTACCCTATGGGCCCATTCACTCTAATGAATCTCATAGGCTATAATGGAGAATGGAAAAACATCCAAAATTTTTCCCCATCAAGAGTATACCATTCAGTATGATATTAAAAATTCATCTTTCCCAACCCTAAACGAGACCCCAATCTTAAATGGAACATAAGTGTGTCCTGAACTCTAACCCTAACCCTAACCCTTACCCTATGGGCCCATTCACTCTAATGAATCTCATAGGCTATAATGGAGAATGGAAAAACATCCAAAATTTTTCCCCATCAAGAGTATACCATTCAGTGTGATATTAAAAATTCATCTTTCCCAACCCTAAACGAGACCCCAATTTTAAATGGAACATAAGTGTGTCCTGAACTCTAACCCTAACCCTAACCCTTACCATATGGGCCCATTCACTCTAATGAATCTCATAGGCTATAATGGAGAATGGAAAAACATCCAAAATTTTTCCCTATCAAGAGTATACCATTCAGTGTGATATTAAAAATTCATCTTTCCCAACCCTAAACGAGACCCCAATGTTAAATGGAACATAAGTGTGTCCTGAACTCTAACCCTAACCCTAACCCTTACCATATGGGCCCATTCACTCTAATGAATCTCATAGGCTATAATGGAGAATGGAAAAACATCCAAAATTTTTCCCCATCAAGAGTATACCATTCAGTGTGATATTAAAAATTCATCTTTCCCAATCCTAAACGAGACCCCAATGTTAAATGGAACATAAGTGTGTCCTGAACTCTAACCCTAACCCTTACCCTATGGGCCCATTCACTCTAATGAATCTCATAGGCTATAATGGAGAATGGAAAAACATCCAAAATTTTTCCCCATCAAGAGTATACCATTCAGTGTGATATTAAAAATTCATCTTTCCCAACCCTAAACGAGACCCCAATGTTAAATGGAACATAAGTGTGTCCTGAACTCTAACCCTAACCCTAACCCTTACCATATGGGCCCATTCACTCGAATGAATCTCATAGGCTATAATGGAGAATGGAAAAACATCCAAATTTTTTCCACAAGAGTATACCATTCATTGTGATATTAAAAATTCATCTTACCCAACCCTAAACCAGACCCCAATTTTAAATGGAACATAAGTGTGTCCTGAACTCTAACCCTAACCCTTACCCTATGGGCCCATTCACTCTATTGAATCTCATAGGCTATAATGGAGAATGGAAAAACATCCAAAATTTTTCCACATCAAGAGTATACCATTCAGTGTGATATTAAAAATTCATCTTTCCCAACCCTAAACGAGACCCCAATGTAAAATGGAACATAAGTGTGTCCTGAACTCTAACCCTAACCCTAACCCTTACCCTATGGGCCCATTCACTCTAATGAATCTCATAGGCTATAATGGAGAATGGAAAAACATCCAAAATTTTTCCCCATCAAGAGTATACCATTCAGTGTGATATTAAAAATTCATCTTTCCCAACCCTAAACGAGACCCAATGTTAAATGGAACATAAGTGTGTCCTGAACTCTAACCCTAACCCTAACCCTTACCCTATGGGCCCATTCACTCTAATGAATCTCATAGGCTATAATGGAGAATGGAAAAACATCCAAAATTTTTCCCCATCAAGAGTATACCATTCAGTGTGATATTAAAAATTCATCTTTCCCAACCCTAAACGAGACCCCAATGTTAAATGGAACATAACTGTGTCCTGAACTCTAACCCTAACCCTAACCCTTACCATATGGGCCCATTCACTCTAATGAATCTCATAGGCTATAATGGAGAATGGAAAAACATCCAAAATTTTTCCCCATCAAGAGTATACCATTCAGTGTGATATTAAAAATTCATCTTTCCCAACCCTAAACGAGACCCCAATGTTAAATGGAACATAAGTGTGTCCTGAACTCTAACCCTAACCCTAACCCTTACCATATGGGCCCATTCACTCTAATGAATCTCATAGGCTATAATGGAGAATGGAAAAGCATCCAAATTTTTTCCACATCAAGAGTATACCATTCAGTGTGATATTAAAAATTCATCTTACCCAACCCTAAACCAGACCCCAATTTTAAATGGAACATAAGTGTGTCCTGAACTCTAGCCCTAACCCTAACCCTTACCATATGGGCCCAATCACTCTAATGAATCTCATAGGCTATAATGGAGAATGGAAAAACATCCAAAATTTTTCCCCATCAAGAGTATACCATTCAGTGTGATATTAAAAATTCATCTTTCCCAACCCTAAACGAGACCCCAATGTAAAATGGAACATAAGTGTGTCCTGAACTCTAACCCTAACCCTAACCCTGAGCCCGCCTTCTGGTGGGGGAGGGCGGGATATAAAAATAAAATTTGCTTTGCTTGCTTTGCTTTGCTAACCCTTACCCTATGGGCCCATTCACTCTAATGAATCTCATAGGCTATAATGGAGAATGGAAAAACATCCAAAAGTTTTCCCCATCAAGAGTATACCATTCAGTGTGATATTAAAAATTCATCTTTCCCAACCCTAAACGAGACCCCAATGTTAAATGGAACATAAGTGTGTTCTGAACTCTAACCCTAACCCTAACCCTTACCCTATGGGCCCATTCACTCTAATGAATCTCATAGGCTATAATGGAGAATGGAAAAACATCCAAAATTTTTCCCCATCAAGAGTATACCATTCAGTATGATATTAAAAATTCATCTTTCCCAACCCTAAACGAGACCCCAATCTTAAATGGAACATAAGTGTGTCCTGAACTCTAACCCTAACCCTAACCCTTACCCTATGGGCCCATTCACTCTAATGAATCTCATAGGCTATAATGGAGAATGGAAAAACATCCAAAATTTTTCCCCATCAAGAGTATACCATTCAGTGTGATATTAAAAATTCATCTTTCCCAACCCTAAACGAGACCCCAATTTTAAATGGAACATAAGTGTGTCCTGAACTCTAACCCTAACCCTAACCCTTTCCATATGGGCCCATTCACTCTAATGAATCTCATAGGCTATAATGGAGAATGGAAAAACATCCAAAATTTTTCCCTATCAAGAGTATACCATTCAGTGTGATATTAAAAATTCATCTTTCCCAACCCTAAACGAGACCCCAATGTTAAATGGAACATAAGTGTGTCCTGAACTCTAACCCTAACCCTAACCCTTACCATATGGGCCCATTCACTCTAATGAATCTCATAGGCTATAATGGAGAATGGAAAAACATCCAAAATTTTTCCCCATCAAGAGTATACCATTCAGTGTGATATTAAAAATTCATCTTTCCCAATCCTAAACGAGACCCCAATGTTAAATGGAACATAAGTGTGTCCTGAACTCTAACCCTAACCCTTACCCTATGGGCCCATTCACTCTAATGAATCTCATAGGCTATAATGGAGAATGGAAAAACATCCAAAATTTTTCCCCATCAAGAGTATACCATTCAGTGTGATATTAAAAATTCATCTTTCCCAACCCTAAACGAGACCCCAATTTTAAATGGAACATAAGTGTGTCCTGAACTCTAACCCTAACCCTAACCCTTACCATATGGGCCCATTCACTCTAATGAATCTCATAGGCTATAATGGAGAATGGAAAAACATCCAAAATTTTTCCCCATCAAGAGTATACCATTCAGTGTGATATTAAAAATTCATCTTTCCCAACCCTAAACGAGACCCCAATGTTAAATGGAACATAAGTGTGTCCTGAACTCTAACCCTAACCCTAACCCTTACCCTATGGGCCCATTCACTCTAATGAATCTCATAGGCTATAATGGAGAATGGAAAAACATCCAAAATTTTTCCCCATCAAGAGTATACCATTCAGTGTGATATTAAAAATTCATCTTTCCCAACCCTAAATGAGACCCCAATCTTAAATGGAACATAAGTGTGTCCTGAACTCTAACCCTAACCCTTACCATATGGGCCCATTCGCTCTAATGAATCTCATAGGCTATAATGGAGAATGGAAAAACATCCAAATTTTTTCCACATCAAGAATATACCATTCAGTGTGATATTAAAAATTCATCTTTCCCAACCCTAAATGAGACCCCAATGTTAAATGGAACATAAGTGTGTCCTGAACTCTAACCCTAACCCTTACCCTACGGGCCCATTCACTCTAATGAATCTCATAGGCTATAATGGAGAATGGAAAAACATCCAAAATTTTTCCCCATCAAGAGTATACCATTCAGTGTGATATTAAAAATTCATCTTTCCCAACCCTAAACGAGACCCCAATGTAAAATGGAACATAAGTGTGTCCTGAACTCTAACCCTAACCCTAACCCTTACCCTATGGGCCCATTCACTCTAATGAATCTCATAGGCTATAATGGAGAATGGAAAAACATCCAAAATTTTTCCCCATCAAGAGTATACCATTCAGTGTGATATTAAAAATTAATCTTTCCCAACCCTAAACGAGACCCCAATGTTAAATGGAACATAAGTGTGTCCTGAACTCTAACCCTAACCCTAACCCTTACCCTATGGGCCCATTCACTCTAATGAATCTCATAGGCTATAATGGAGAATGGAAAAACATCCAAAATTTTTCCCCATCAAGAGTATACCATTCAGTGTGATATTAAAAATTCATCTTTCCCAACCCTAAACGAGACCCCAATGTTAAATGGAACATAAGTGTGTCCTGAACTCTAACCCTAACCCTAACCCTTACCATATGGGCCCATTCACTCTAATGAATCTCATAGGCTATAATGGAGAATGGAAAAACATCCAAAAATTTTCCCCATCAAGAGTATACCATTCAGTGTGATATTAAAAATTCATCTTTCCCAACCCTAAACGAGACCCCAATGTTAAATGGAACATAAGTGTGTCCTGAACTCTAACCCTAACCCTAACCCTTACCCTATGGGCCCATTCACTCTAATGAATCTCATAGGCTATAATGGAGAATGGAAAAACATCCAAAATTTTTCCCCATCAAGAGTATACCATTCAGTGTGATATTAAAAATTCATCTTTCCCAACCCTAAACGAGACCCCAATTTTAAATGGAACATAAGTGTGTCCTGAACTCTAACCCTAACCCTAACCCTTACCATATGGGCCCATTCACTCTAATGAATCTCATAGGCTATAATGGAGAATGGAAAAACATCCAAAATTTTTCCCCATCAAGAGTATACCATTCAGTGTGATATTAAAAATTCATCTTTCCCAACCCTAAACGAGACCCCAATGTTAAATGGAACATAAGTGTGTCCTGAACTCTAACCCTAACCCTAACCCTTACCCTATGGGCCCATTCACTCTAATGAATCTCATAGGCTATAATGGAGAATGGAAAAACATCCAAAATTTTTCCCCATCAAGAGTATACCATTCAGTGTGATATTAAAAATTCATCTTTCCCAACCCTAAATGAGACCCCAATCTTAAATGGAACATAAGTGTGTCCTGAACTCTAACCCTAACCCTAACCCTTACCATATGGGCCCATTCGCTCTAATGAATCTCATAGGCTATAATGGAGAATGGAAAAACATCCAAATTTTTTCCACATCAAGAATATACCATTCAGTGTGATATTAAAAATTCATCTTTCCCAACCCTAAATGAGACCCCAATGTTAAATGGAACATAAGTGTGTCCTGAACTCTAACCCTAACCCTTACCCTACGGGCCCATTCACTCTAATGAATCTCATAGGCTATAATGGAGAATGGAAAAACATCCAAAATTTTTCCCCATCAAGAGTATACCATTCAGTGTGATATTAAAAATTCATCTTTCCCAACCCTAAACGAGACCCCAATGTAAAATGGAACATAAGTGTGTCCTGAACTCTAACCCTAACCCTAACCCTTACCCTATGGGCCCATTCACTCTAATGAATCTCATAGGCTATAATGGAGAATGGAAAAACATCCAAAATTTTTCCCCATCAAGAGTATACCATTCAGTGTGATATTAAAAATTCATCTTTCCCAACCCTAAACGAGACCCCAATGTTAAATGGAACATAAGTGTGTCCTGAACTCTAACCCTAACCCTAACCCTTACCCTATGGGCCCATTCACTCTAATGAATCTCATAGGCTATAATGGAGAATGGAAAAACATCCAAAATTTTTCCCCATCAAGAGTATACCATTCAGTGTGATATTAAAAATTCATCTTTCCCAACCCTAAACCAGACCCCAATGTTAAATGGAACATAAGTGTGTCCTGAACTCTAACCCTAACCCTTACCCTATGGGCCCATTCAATCTAATGAATCTCATAGGCTATAATGGAGAATGGAAAAACATCCAAAATTTTTCCCCATCAAGAGTATACCATTCAGTGTGATATTAAAAATTCATCTTTCCCAACCCTAAACGAGACCCCAATGTTAAATGGAACATAAGTGTGTCCTGAACTCTAACCCTAAAACTAACCCTTACCCTATGGGCCCATTCACTCTAATGGATCTCATAGGCTATAATGGAGAATGGAAAAACATCCAAAATTTTTCCCCATCAAGAGTATACCATTCAGTGTGATATTAAAAATTCATCTTTCCCAACCCTAAACGAGACCCCAATTTTAAATGGAACATAAGTGTGTCCTGAACTCTAACCCTAACCCTAACCCTTACCATATGGGCCCATTCACTCTAATGAATCTCATAGGCTATAATGGAGAATGGAAAAACATCCAAAATTTTTCCCCATCAAGAGTATACCATTCAGTGTGATATTAAAAATTCATCTTTCCCAACCCTAAACCAGACCCCAATGTTAAATGGAACATAAGTGTGTCCTGAACTCTAACCCTAACCCTTACCCTATGGGCCCATTCACTCTAATGAATCTCATAGGCTATAATGGAGAATGGAAAAACATCCAAAATTTTTCCCCATCAAGAGTATACCATTCAGTGTGATATTAAAAATTCATCTTTCCCAACCCTAAATGAGACCCCAATGTTAAATGGAACATAAGTGTGTCCTGAACTCTAACCCTAACCCTAACCCTTACCATATGGGCCCATTCGCTCTAATGAATCTCATAGGCTATAATGGAGAATGGAAAAACATCCAAATTTTTTCCACATCAAGAATATACCATTCAGTGTGATATTAAAAATTCATCTTTCCCAACCCTAAATGAGACCCCAATGTTAAATGGAACATAAGTGTGTCCTGAACTCTAACCCTAACCCTAACCCTTACCCTATGGGCCCATTCACTCTAATGAATCTCATAGGCTATAATGGAGAATGGAAAAACATCCAAAATTTTTCCCCATCAAGAGTATACCATTCAGTGTGATATTAAAAATTCATCTTTCCCAACCCTAAACGAGACCCCAATGTTAAATGGAACATAAGTGTGTCCTGAACTCTAACCCTAACCCTAACCCTTACCCTATGGGCCCATTCACTCTAATGAATCTCATAGGCTATAATGGAGAATGGAAAAACATCCAAAATTTTTCCCCATCAAGAGTATACCATTCAGTGTGATATTAAAAATTCATCTTTCCCAACCCTAAACGAGACCCCAATGTTAAATGGAACATAAGTGTGTCCTGAACTCTAACCCTAACCCTAACCCTTACCCTATGGGCCCATTCACTCTAATGAATCTCATAGGCTATAATGGAGAATGGAAAAACATCCAAAATTTTTCCCCATCAAGAGTATACCATTCAGTGTGATATTAAAAATTCATCTTTCCCAACCCTAAACGAGACCCCAATGTTAAATGGAACATAAGTGTGTCCTCAACTCTAACCCTAACCCTAACCCTTACCCTATGGGCCCATTCACTCTAATGAATCTCATAGGCTATAATGGAGAATGGAAAAACATCCAAAATTTTTCCCCATCAAGAGTATACCATTCAGTGTGATATTAAAAATTCATCTTTCCCAACCCTAAACCAGACCCCATTGTTAAATGGAACATAAGTGTGTCCTGAACTCTAACCCTAACCCTTACCCTATGGGCCCATTCAATCTAATGAATCTCATAGGCTATAATGGAGAATGGAAAAACATCCAAAATTTTTCCCCATCAAGAGTATACCATTCAGTGTGATATTAAAAATTCATCTTTCACAACCCTAAACGAGACCCCAATGTTAAATGGAACATAAGTGTGTCCTGAACTCTAACCCTAACCCTTACCTTATGGGCCCATTCACTCTAATGAATCTCATAGGCTATAATGGAGAATGGAAAAGCATCCAAATTTTTTCCCCATCAAGAGTATACCATTCAGTGTGATATTAAAAATTCATCTTTCCCAACCCTAAACGAGACCCCAATGTAAAATGGAACATAAGTGTGTCCTGAACTCTAACCCTAACCCTAACCCTTACCCTATGGGCCCATTCACTCTAATGAATCTCATAGGCTATAATGGAGAATGGAAAAACATCCAAAATTTTTCCCCATCAAGAGTATACCATTCAGTGTGATATTAAGAATTCATCTTTCCCAACCCTAAACGAGACCCCAATGTTAAATGGAACATAAGTGTGTCCTGAACTCTAACCCTAACCCTAACCCTTACCCTATGGGCCCATTCACTCTAATGAATCTCATAGGCTATAATGGAGAATGGAAAAACATCCAAAATTTTTCCCCATCAAGAGTATACCATTCAGTGTGATATTAAAAATTCATCTTTCCCAACCCTAAACGAGACCCCAATGTTAAATGGAACATAAGTGTGTCCTGAACTCTAACCCTAACCCTAACCCTTACCCTATGGGCCCATTCACTCTAATGAATCTCATAGGCTATAATGGAGAATGGAAAAACATCCAAAATTTTTCCCCATCAAGAGTATACCATTCAGTGTGATATTAAAAATTCATCTTTCCCAACCCTAAACCAGACCCCAATGTTAAATGGAACATAAGTGTGTCCTGAACTCTAACCCTAACCCTAACCCTTACCCTATGGGCCCATTCACTCTAATGAATCTCATAGGCTATAATGGAGAATGGAAAAACATCCAAAATTTTTCCCCATCAAGAGTATACCATTCAGTGTGATATTAAAAATTCATCTTTCCCAACCCTAAACGAGACCCCAATTTTAAATGGAACATAAGTGTGTCCTGAACTCTAACCCTAACCCTAACCCTTACCCTATGGGCCCATTCACTCTAATGAATCTCATAGGCTATAATGGAGAATGGAAAAACATCCAAAATTTTTCCCCATCAAGAGTATACCATTCAGTGTGATATTAAAAATTCATCTTTCCCAACCCTAAACCAGACCCCAATGTTAAATGGAACATAAGTGTGTCCTGAACTCTAACCCTAACCCTTACCCTATGGGCCCATTCACTCTAATGAATCTCATAGGCTATAATGGAGAATGGAAAAACATCCAAAATTTTTCCCCATCAAGAGTATACCATTCAGTGTGATATTAAAAATTCATCCTTCCCAACACTAAACTAGACCGCAATGTTAAATGGAACATAAGTGTGTCCTGAACTCTAACCCTAACCCTTACCCTATGGGACCATTCACTCTAATGAATCTCATAGGCTATAATGGAGAATGGAAAAACATCCAAAATTTTTCCCCATCAAGAGTATACCATTCAGTGTGATATTAAAAATTCATCTTTCCCAACCCTAAACGAGACCCCAATGTTAAATGGAACATAAGTGTGTCCTGAACTCTAACCCTAACCCTAACCCTTACCCTATGGGCCCATTCACTCTAATGAATCTCATAGGCTATAATGGAGAATGGAAAAACATCCAAAATTTTTCCCCATCAAGAGTATACCATTCAGTGTGATATTAAAAATTCATCTTTCCCAACCCTAAACGAGACCCCAATGTTAAATGGAACATAAGTGTGTCCTGAACTCTAACCCTAACCCTAACCCTTACCCTATGGGCCCATTCACTCTAATGAATCTCATAGGCTATAATGGAGAATGGAAAAACATCCAAAATTTTTCCCCATCAAGAGTATACCATTCAGTGTGATATTAAAAATTCATCTTTCCCAACCCTAAACGAGACCCCAATGTTAAATGGAACATAAGTGTGTCCTGAACTCTAACCCTAACCCTAACGCTTACCCTATGGGCCCATTCACTCTAATGAATCTCACAGGCTATAATGGAGAATGGAAAAAACATCCAAAATTTTTCCCCATCAAGAGTATACCATTCAGTGTGATATTAAAAATTCATCTTTCCCAACCCTAAACGAGACCCCAATGTTAAATGGAACATAAGTGTTTCCTGAACTCTAACCCTAACCCTAACCCTTACCATATGGGCACATTCACTCTAATGAATCTCATAGGCTATAATGGAGAATGGAAAAACATCCAAAATTTTTCCCCATCAAGAGTATACCATTCAGTGTGATATTAAAAATTCATCTTTCCCAACCCTAAACGAGACCCCAATGTTAAATGGAACATAAGTGTGTCCTGAACTCTAACCCTAACCCTAACCATATGGGCCCATTCACTCTAATGAATCTCATAGGCTATAATGGAGAATGGAAAAGCATCCAAATTTTTTCCACATCAAGAGTATACCATTCAGTATGATATTAAAAATTCATCTTACCCAACCCTAAACCAGACCCCAATGTTAAATGGAACATAAGTGTGTCCTGAACTCTAACCCTAACCCTAACCCTTACCATATGGGCCCATTCACTCTAATGAATCTCATAGGCTATAATGGAGAATGGAAAAGCATCCAAATTTTTTCCACATCAAGAGTATACCATGCAGTGTGATATTAAAAATTCATCTTACCCAACCCTAAACGAGACTCCAATGTAAAATGGAACATAAGTGTGTCCTGAACTCTAACCCTAACCCTAACCCTTACCCTATGGGCCCATTCACTCTAATGAATCTCATAGGCTATAATGGAGAATGGAAAAACATCCAAAATTTTTCCCCATCAAGAGTATACCATTCAGTGTGATATTAAAAATTCATCTTTCCCAACCCTAAACGAGACCCCAATGTTAAATGGAACATAAGTGTGTCCTGAACTCTAACCCTAACCCTAACCCTTACCCTATGGGCCCATTCACTCTAATGAATCTCATATGCTATAATGGAGAATGGAAAAACATCCAAAATTTTTCCCCATCAAGAGTATACCATTCAGTGTGATATTAAAAATTCATCTTTCCCAACCCTAAACGAGACCCCAATGTTAAATGGAACATAAGTGTTTCCTGAACTCTAACCCTAACCCTAACCCTTACCATATGGGCCCATTCACTCTAATGAATCTCATAGGCTATAATGGAGAATGGAAAAACATCCAAAATTTTTCCCCATCAAGAGTATACCATTCAGTGTGATATTAAAAATTCATCTTTCCCAACCCTAAACGAGACCCCAATGTTAAATGGAACATAAGTGTGTCCTGAACTCTAACCCTAACCCTAACCCTTACCCTATGGGCCCATTCACTCTAATGAATCTCATAGGCTATAATGGAGAATGGAAAAACATCCAAAATTTTTCCCCATCAAGAGTATACCATTCAGTGTGATATTAAAAATTCATCTTTCCCAACCCTAAACGAGACCCCAATGTAAAATGGAACATAAGTGTGTCCTGAACTCTAACCCTAACCCTAACCCTTACCCTATGGGCCCATTCACTCTAATGAATCTCATAGGCTATAATGGAGAATGGAAAAACATCCAAAATTTTTCCCCATCAAGAGTATACCATTCAGTGTGATATTAAGAATTCATCTTTCCCAACCCTAAACGAGACCCCAATGTTAAATGGAACATAAGTGTGTCCTGAACTCTAACCCTAACCCTAACCCTTACCCTATGGGCCCATTCACTCTAATGAATCTCATAGGCTATAATGGAGAATGGAAAAACATCCAAAATTTTTCCCCATCAAGAGTATACCATTCAGTGTGATATTAAAAATTCATCTTTCCCAACCCTAAACGAGACCCCAATGTTAAATGGAACATAAGTGTGTCCTGAACTCTAACCCTAACCCTAACCCTTACCCTATGGGCCCATTCACTCTAATGAATCTCATAGGCTATAATGGAGAATGGAAAAACATCCAAAATTTTTCCCCATCAAGAGTATACCATTCAGTGTGATATTAAAAATTCATCTTTCCCAACCCTAAACCAGACCCCAATGTTAAATGGAACATAAGTGTGTCCTGAACTCTAACCCTAACCCTAACCCTTACCCTATGGGCCCATTCACTCTAATGAATCTCATAGGCTATAATGGAGAATGGAAAAACATCCAAAATTTTTCCCCATCAAGAGTATACCATTCAGTGTGATATTAAAAATTCATCTTTCCCAACCCTAAACGAGACCCCAATTTTAAATGGAACATAAGTGTGTCCTGAACTCTAACCCTAACCCTAACCCTTACCCTATGGGCCCATTCACTCTAATGAATCTCATAGGCTATAATGGAGAATGGAAAAACATCCAAAATTTTTCCCCATCAAGAGTATACCATTCAGTGTGATATTAAAAATTCATCTTTCCCAACCCTAAACCAGACCCCAATGTTAAATGGAACATAAGTGTGTCCTGAACTCTAACCCTAACCCTTACCCTATGGGCCCATTCACTCTAATGAATCTCATAGGCTATAATGGAGAATGGAAAAACATCCAAAATTTTTCCCCATCAAGAGTATACCATTCAGTGTGATATTAAAAATTCATCCTTCCCAACACTAAACTAGACCGCAATGTTAAATGGAACATAAGTGTGTCCTGAACTCTAACCCTAACCCTTACCCTATGGGACCATTCACTCTAATGAATCTCATAGGCTATAATGGAGAATGGAAAAACATCCAAAATTTTTCCCCATCAAGAGTATACCATTCAGTGTGATATTAAAAATTCATCTTTCCCAACCCTAAACGAGACCCCAATGTTAAATGGAACATAAGTGTGTCCTGAACTCTAACCCTAACCCTAACCCTTACCCTATGGGCCCATTCACTCTAATGAATCTCATAGGCTATAATGGAGAATGGAAAAACATCCAAAATTTTTCCCCATCAAGAGTATACCATTCAGTGTGATATTAAAAATTCATCTTTCCCAACCCTAAACGAGACCCCAATGTTAAATGGAACATAAGTGTGTCCTGAACTCTAACCCTAACCCTAACCCTTACCCTATGGGCCCATTCACTCTAATGAATCTCATAGGCTATAATGGAGAATGGAAAAACATCCAAAATTTTTCCCCATCAAGAGTATACCATTCAGTGTGATATTAAAAATTCATCTTTCCCAACCCTAAACGAGACCCCAATGTTAAATGGAACATAAGTGTGTCCTGAACTCTAACCCTAACCCTAACGCTTACCCTATGGGCCCATTCACTCTAATGAATCTCACAGGCTATAATGGAGAATGGAAAAACATCCAAAATTTTTCCCCATCAAGAGTATACCATTCAGTGTGATATTAAAAATTCATCTTTCCCAACCCTAAACGAGACCCCAATGTTAAATGGAACATAAGTGTTTCCTGAACTCTAACCCTAACCCTAACCCTTACCATATGGGCACATTCACTCTAATGAATCTCATAGGCTATAATGGAGAATGGAAAAACATCCAAAATTTTTCCCCATCAAGAGTATACCATTCAGTGTGATATTAAAAATTCATCTTTCCCAACCCTAAACGAGACCCCAATGTTAAATGGAACATAAGTGTGTCCTGAACTCTAACCCTAACCCTAACCATATGGGCCCATTCACTCTAATGAATCTCATAGGCTATAATGGAGAATGGAAAAGCATCCAAATTTTTTCCACATCAAGAGTATACCATTCAGTATGATATTAAAAATTCATCTTACCCAACCCTAAACCAGACCCCAATGTTAAATGGAACATAAGTGTGTCCTGAACTCTAACCCTAACCCTAACCCTTACCATATGGGCCCATTCACTCTAATGAATCTCATAGGCTATAATGGAGAATGGAAAAGCATCCAAATTTTTTCCACATCAAGAGTATACCATGCAGTGTGATATTAAAAATTCATCTTACCCAACCCTAAACGAGACTCCAATGTAAAATGGAACATAAGTGTGTCCTGAACTCTAACCCTAACCCTAACCCTTACCCTATGGGCCCATTCACTCTAATGAATCTCATAGGCTATAATGGAGAATGGAAAAACATCCAAAATTTTTCCCCATCAAGAGTATACCATTCAGTGTGATATTAAAAATTCATCTTTCCCAACCCTAAACGAGACCCCAATGTTAAATGGAACATAAGTGTGTCCTGAACTCTAACCCTAACCCTAACCCTTACCCTATGGGCCCATTCACTCTAATGAATCTCATATGCTATAATGGAGAATGGAAAAACATCCAAAATTTTTCCCCATCAAGAGTATACCATTCAGTGTGATATTAAAAATTCATCTTTCCCAACCCTAAACGAGACCCCAATGTTAAATGGAACATAAGTGTTTCCTGAACTCTAACCCTAACCCTAACCCTTACCATATGGGCCCATTCACTCTAATGAATCTCATAGGCTATAATGGAGAATGGAAAAACATCCAAAATTTTTCCCCATCAAGAGTATACCATTCAGTGTGATATTAAAAATTCATCTTTCCCAACCCTAAACGAGACCCCAATGTTAAATGGAACATAAGTGTGTCCTGAACTCTAACCCTAACCCTAACCCTTACCCTATGGGCCCATTCACTCTAATGAATCTCATAGGCTATAATGGAGAATGGAAAAACATCCAAAATTTTTCCCCATCAAGAGTATACCATTCAGTGTGATATTAAAAATTCATCTTTCCCAACCCTAAACGAGACCCCAATGTTAAATGGAACATAAGTGTGTCCTGAACTCTAACCCTAACCCTAACCCTTACCCTATGGGCCCATTCACTCTAATGAATCTCATAGGCTATAATGGAGAATGGAAAAACATCCAAAATTTTTCCCCATCAAGAGTATACCATTCAGTGTGATATTAAAAATTCATCTTTCCCAACCCTAAACCAGACCCCAATGTTAAATGGAACATAAGTGTGTCCTGAACTCTAACCCTAACCCTTACCCTATGGGCCCATTCACTCTAATGAATCTCATAGGCTATAATGGAGAATGGAAAAACATCCAAAATTTTTCCCCATCAAGAGTATACCATTCAGTGTGATATTAAAAATTCATCCTTCCCAACACTAAACTAGACCGCAATGTTAAATGGAACATAAGTGTGTCCTGAACTCTAACCCTAACCCTTACCCTATGGGACCATTCACTCTAATGAATCTCATAGGCTATAATGGAGAATGGAAAAACATCCAAAATTTTTCCCCATCAAGAGTATACCATTCAGTGTGATATTAAAAATTCATCTTTCCCAACCCTAAACGAGACCCCAATGTTAAATGGAACATAAGTGTGTCCTGAACTCTAACCCTAACCCTAACCCTTACCCTATGGGCCCATTCACTCTAATGAATCTCATAGGCTATAATGGAGAATGGAAAAACATCCAAAATTTTTCCCCATCAAGAGTATACCATTCAGTGTGATATTAAAAATTCATCTTTCCCAACCCTAAACGAGACCCCAATGTTAAATGGAACATAAGTGTGTCCTGAACTCTAACCCTAACCCTAACCCTTACCCTATGGGCCCATTCACTCTAATGAATCTCATAGGCTATAATGGAGAATGGAAAAACATCCAAAATTTTTCCCCATCAAGAGTATACCATTCAGTGTGATATTAAAAATTCATCTTTCCCAACCCTAAACGAGACCCCAATGTTAAATGGAACATAAGTGTGTCCTGAACTCTAACCCTAACCCTAACGCTTACCCTATGGGCCCATTCACTCTAATGAATCTCACAGGCTATAATGGAGAATGGAAAAACATCCAAAATTTTTCCCCATCAAGAGTATACCATTCAGTGTGATATTAAAAATTCATCTTTCCCAACCCTAAACGAGACCCCAATGTTAAATGGAACATAAGTGTTTCCTGAACTCTAACCCTAACCCTAACCCTTACCATATGGGCACATTCACTCTAATGAATCTCATAGGCTATAATGGAGAATGGAAAAACATCCAAAATTTTTCCCCATCAAGAGTATACCATTCAGTGTGATATTAAAAATTCATCTTTCCCAACCCTAAACGAGACCCCAATGTTAAATGGAACATAAGTGTGTCCTGAACTCTAACCCTAACCCTAACCATATGGGCCCATTCACTCTAATGAATCTCATAGGCTATAATGGAGAATGGAAAAGCATCCAAATTTTTTCCACATCAAGAGTATACCATTCAGTATGATATTAAAAATTCATCTTACCCAACCCTAAACCAGACCCCAATGTTAAATGGAACATAAGTGTGTCCTGAACTCTAACCCTAACCCTAACCCTTACCATATGGGCCCATTCACTCTAATGAATCTCATAGGCTATAATGGAGAATGGAAAAGCATCCAAATTTTTTCCACATCAAGAGTATACCATGCAGTGTGATATTAAAAATTCATCTTACCCAACCCTAAACGAGACTCCAATGTAAAATGGAACATAAGTGTGTCCTGAACTCTAACCCTAACCCTAACCCTTACCCTATGGGCCCATTCACTCTAATGAATCTCATAGGCTATAATGGAGAATGGAAAAACATCCAAAATTTTTCCCCATCAAGAGTATACCATTCAGTGTGATATTAAAAATTCATCTTTCCCAACCCTAAACGAGACCCCAATGTTAAATGGAACATAAGTGTGTCCTGAACTCTAACCCTAACCCTAACCCTTACCCTATGGGCCCATTCACTCTAATGAATCTCATATGCTATAATGGAGAATGGAAAAACATCCAAAATTTTTCCCCATCAAGAGTATACCATTCAGTGTGATATTAAAAATTCATCTTTCCCAACCCTAAACGAGACCCCAATGTTAAATGGAACATAAGTGTTTCCTGAACTCTAACCCTAACCCTAACCCTTACCATATGGGCCCATTCACTCTAATGAATCTCATAGGCTATAATGGAGAATGGAAAAACATCCAAAATTTTTCCCCATCAAGAGTATACCATTCAGTGTGATATTAAAAATTCATCTTTCCCAACCCTAAACGAGACCCCAATGTTAAATGGAACATAAGTGTGTCCTGAACTCTAACCCTAACCCTAACCCTTACCCTATGGGCCCATTCACTCTAATGAATCTCATAGGCTATAATGGAGAATGGAAAAACATCCAAAATTTTTCCCCATCAAGAGTATACCATTCAGTGTGATATTAAAAATTCATCTTTCCCAACCCTAAACGAGACCCCAATGTTAAATGGAACATAAGTGTGTCCTGAACTCTAACCCTAACCCTAACCCTTACCCTATGGGCCCATTCACTCTAATGAATCTCATAGGCTATAATGGAGAATGGAAAAACATCCAAAATTTTTCCCCATCAAGAGTATACCATTCAGTGTGATATTAAAAATTCATCTTTCCCAACCCTAAACGAGACCCCAATGTTAAATGGAACATAAGTGTGTCCTCAACTCTAACCCTAACCCTAACCCTTACCGTATGGGCCCATTCACTCTAATGAATCTCATAGGCTATAATGGAGAATGGAAAAACATCCAAAATTTTTCCCCATCAAGAGTATACCATTCAGTGTGATATTAAAAATTCATCTTTCCCAACCCTAAACGAGACCCCAATGTTAAATGGAACATAAGTGTGTCCTGAACTCTAACCCTAACCCTAACCCTTACCCTATGGGCCCATTCACTCTAATGAATCTCATAGGCTATAATGGAGAATGGAAAAACATCCAAAATTTTTCCCCATCAAGAGTATACCATTCAGTGTGATATTAAAAATTCATCTTTCCCAACCCTAAACCAGACCCCATTGTTAAATGGAACATAAGTGTGTCCTGAACTCTAACCCTAACCCTTACCCTATGGGCCCATTCAATCTAATGAATCTCATAGGCTATAATGGAGAATGGAAAAACATCCAAAATTTTTCCCCATCAAGAGTATACCATTCAGTGTGATATTAAAAATTCATCTTTCACAACCCTAAACGAGACCCCAATGTTAAATGGAACATAAGTGTGTCCTGAACTCTAACCCTAACCCTTACCTTATGGGCCCATTCACTCTAATGAATCTCATAGGCTATAATGGAGAATGGAAAAGCATCCAAATTTTTTCCCCATCAAGAGTATACCATTCAGTGTGATATTAAAAATTCATCTTTCCCAACCCTAAACGAGACCCCAATGTTAAATGGAACATAAGTGTGTCCTGAACTCTAACCCTAACCCTAACCCTTACCCTATGGGCCCATTCACTCTAATGAATCTCATAGGCTATAATGGAGAATGGAAAAACATCCAAAATTTTTCCCCATCAAGAGTATACCATTCAGTGTGATATTAAGAATTCATCTTTCCCAACCCTAAACGAGACCCCAATGTTAAATGGAACATAAGTGTGTCCTGAACTCTAACCCTAACCCTAACCCTTACCCTATGGGCCCATTCACTCTAATGAATCTCATAGGCTATAATGGAGAATGGAAAAACATCCAAAATTTTTCCCCATCAAGAGTATACCATTCAGTGTGATATTAAAAATTCATCTTTCCCAACCCTAAACGAGACCCCAATGTTAAATGGAACATAAGTGTGTCCTGAACTCTAACCCTAACCCTAACCCTTACCCTATGGGCCCATTCACTCTAATGAATCTCATAGGCTATAATGGAGAATGGAAAAACATCCAAAATTTTTCCCCATCAAGAGTATACCATTCAGTGTGATATTAAAAATTCATCTTTCCCAACCCTAAACCAGACCCCAATGTTAAATGGAACATAAGTGTGTCCTGAACTCTAACCCTAACCCTAACCCTTACCCTATGGGCCCATTCACTCTAATGAATCTCATAGGCTATAATGGAGAATGGAAAAACATCCAAAATTTTTCCCCATCAAGAGTATACCATTCAGTGTGATATTAAAAATTCATCTTTCCCAACCCTAAACCAGACCCCAATGTTAAATGGAACATAAGTGTGTCCTGAACTCTAACCCTAAAACTAACCCTTACCCTATGGGCCCATTCACTCTAATGGATCTCATAGGCTATAATGGAGAATGGAAAAACATCCAAAATTTTTCCCCATCAAGAGTATACCATTCAGTGTGATATTAAAAATTCATCTTTCCCAACCCTAAACGAGACCCCAATTTTAAATGGAACATAAGTGTGTCCTGAACTCTAACCCTAACCCTAACCCTTACCATATGGGCCCATTCACTCTAATGAATCTCATAGGCTATAATGGAGAATGGAAAAACATCCAAAATTTTTCCCCATCAAGAGTATACCATTCAGTGTGATATTAAAAATTCATCTTTCCCAACCCTAAACCAGACCCCAATGTTAAATGGAACATAAGTGTGTCCTGAACTCTAACCCTAACCCTTACCCTATGGGCCCATTCACTCTAATGAATCTCATAGGCTATAATGGAGAATGGAAAAACATCCAAAATTTTTCCCCATCAAGAGTATACCATTCAGTGTGATATTAAAAATTCATCTTTCCCAACCCTAAATGAGACCCCAATGTTAAATGGAACATAAGTGTGTCCTGAACTCTAACCCTAACCCTAACCCTTACCATATGGGCCCATTCGCTCTAATGAATCTCATAGGCTATAATGGAGAATGGAAAAACATCCAAATTTTTTCCACATCAAGAATATACCATTCAGTGTGATATTAAAAATTCATCTTTCCCAACCCTAAATGAGACCCCAATGTTAAATGGAACATAAGTGTGTCCTGAACTCTAACCCTAACCCTTACCCTATGGGCCCATTCACTCTAATGAATCTCATAGGCTATAACGGAGAATGGAAAAACATCCAAAATTTTTCCCCATCAAGAGTATACCATTCAGTGTGATATTAAAAATTCATCTTTCCCAACCCTAAACGAGACCCCAATATAAAATGGAACATAAGTGTGTCCTGAACTCTAACCCTAACCCTAACCCTTACCCTATGGGCCCATTCACTCTAATGAATCTCATAGGCTATAATGGAGAATGGAAAAACATCCAAAATTTTTCCCCATCAAGAGTATACCATTCAGTGTGATATTAAAAATTCATCTTTCCCAACCCTAAACGAGACCCCAATGTTAAATGGAACATAAGTGTGTCCTGAACTCTAACCCTAACCCTAACCCTTACCGTATGGGCCCATTCACTCTAATGATTCTCATAGGCTATAATGGAGAATGGAAAAACATCCAAAATTTTTCCCCATCAAGAGTATACCATTCAGTGTGATATTAAAAATTCATCTTTCACAACCCTAAACCAGACCCCAATGTTAAGTGTGTCCTGAACTCTAACCCTAACCCTTACCCTATGGGCCCATTCACTCTAATGAATCTCATAGGCTATAATGGAGAATGGAAAAACATCCAAAATTTTTCCCCATCAAGAGTATACCATTCAGTGTGATATTAAAAATTCATCTTTCACAACCCTAAACGAGACCCCAATGTTAAATGGAACATAAGTGTGTCCTGAACTCTAACCCTAACCCTTACCATATGGGCCCATTCACTCTAATGAATCTCATAGGCTATAATGGAGAATGGAAAAACATCCAAAATTTTTCCCCATCAAGAGTATACCATTCAGTGTGATATTAAAAATTCATCTTTCCCAACCCTAAACTAGACCCCAATGTTAAATGGAACATAAGTGTGTCCTGAACTCTAACCCTAACCCTTACCCTATGGGACCATTCACTCTAATGAATCTCATAGGCTATAATGGAGAATGGAAAAACATCCAAAATTTTTCCCCATCAAGAGTATACCATTCAGTGTGATATTAAAAATTCATCTTTCCCAACCCTAAACGAGACCCCAATGTTAAATGGAACATAAGTGTGTCCTGAACTCTAACCCTAACCCTAACCCTTACCCTATGGGCCCATTCACTCTATTGAATCTCATAGGCTATAATGGAGAATGGAAAAACATCCAAAATTTTTCCCCATCAAGAGTATACCATTCAGTGTGATATTAAAAATTCATCTTTCCCAACCCTAAACGAGACCCCAATGTAAAATGGAACATAAGTGTGTCCTGAACTCTAACCCTAACCCTAACCCTTACCCTATGGGCCCATTCACTCTAATGAATCTCATAGGCTATAATGGAGAATGGAAAAACATCCAAAATTTTTCCCCATCAAGAGTATACCATTCAGTGTGATATTAAAAATTCATCCTTCCCAACACTAAACTAGACCGCAATGTTAAATGGAACATAAGTGTGTCCTGAACTCTAACCCTAACCCTTACCCTATGGGACCATTCACTCTAATGAATCTCATAGGCTATAATGGAGAATGGAAAAACATCCAAAATTTTTCCCCATCAAGAGTATACCATTCAGTGTGATATTAAAAATTCATCTTTCCCAACCCTAAACGAGACCCCAATGTTAAATGGAACATAAGTGTGTCCTGAACTCTAACCCTAACCCTAACCCTTACCCTATGGGCCCATTCACTCTAATGAATCTCATAGGCTATAATGGAGAATGGAAAAACATCCAAAATTTTTCCCCATCAAGAGTATACCATTCAGTGTGATATTAAAAATTCATCTTTCCCAACCCTAAACGAGACCCCAATGTTAAATGGAACATAAGTGTGTCCTGAACTCTAACCCTAACCCTAACCCTTACCCTATGGGCCCATTCACTCTAATGAATCTCATAGGCTATAATGGAGAATGGAAAAACATCCAAAATTTTTCCCCATCAAGAGTATACCATTCAGTGTGATATTAAAAATTCATCTTTCCCAACCCTAAACGAGACCCCAATGTTAAATGGAACATAAGTGTGTCCTGAACTCTAACCCTAACCCTAACGCTTACCCTATGGGCCCATTCACTCTAATGAATCTCACAGGCTATAATGGAGAATGGAAAAACATCCAAAATTTTTCCCCATCAAGAGTATACCATTCAGTGTGATATTAAAAATTCATCTTTCCCAACCCTAAACGAGACCCCAATGTTAAATGGAACATAAGTGTTTCCTGAACTCTAACCCTAACCCTAACCCTTACCATATGGGCACATTCACTCTAATGAATCTCATAGGCTATAATGGAGAATGGAAAAACATCCAAAATTTTTCCCCATCAAGAGTATACCATTCAGTGTGATATTAAAAATTCATCTTTCCCAACCCTAAACGAGACCCCAATGTTAAATGGAACATAAGTGTGTCCTGAACTCTAACCCTAACCCTAACCATATGGGCCCATTCACTCTAATGAATCTCATAGGCTATAATGGAGAATGGAAAAGCATCCAAATTTTTTCCACATCAAGAGTATACCATTCAGTATGATATTAAAAATTCATCTTACCCAACCCTAAACCAGACCCCAATGTTAAATGGAACATAAGTGTGTCCTGAACTCTAACCCTAACCCTAACCCTTACCATATGGGCCCATTCACTCTAATGAATCTCATAGGCTATAATGGAGAATGGAAAAGCATCCAAATTTTTTCCACATCAAGAGTATACCATGCAGTGTGATATTAAAAATTCATCTTACCCAACCCTAAACGAGACTCCAATGTAAAATGGAACATAAGTGTGTCCTGAACTCTAACCCTAACCCTAACCCTTACCCTATGGGCCCATTCACTCTAATGAATCTCATAGGCTATAATGGAGAATGGAAAAACATCCAAAATTTTTCCCCATCAAGAGTATACCATTCAGTGTGATATTAAAAATTCATCTTTCCCAACCCTAAACGAGACCCCAATGTTAAATGGAACATAAGTGTGTCCTGAACTCTAACCCTAACCCTAACCCTTACCCTATGGGCCCATTCACTCTAATGAATCTCATAGGCTATAATGGAGAATGGAAAAACATCCAAAATTTTTCCCCATCAAGAGTATACCATTCAGTGTGATATTAAAAATTCATCTTTCCCAACCCTAAACGAGACCCCAATGTTAAATGGAACATAAGTGTTTCCTGAACTCTAACCCTAACCCTAACCCTTACCCTATGGGCCCATTCACTCTAATGAATCTCATAGGCTATAATGGAGAAAGGAAAAACATCCAAAATTTTTCCCCATCAAGAGTATACCATTCAGTGTGATATTAAAAATTCATCTTTCCCAACCCTAAACGAGACCCCAATGTTAAATGGAACATAAGTGTGTCCTGAACTCTAACCCTAACCCTAAACATATGGGCCCATTCACTCTAATGAATCTCATAGGCTATAATGGAGAATGGAAAAACATCCAAATTTTTTCCACATCAAGAGTATACCATTCAGTGTGATATTAAAAATTCATCTTTCCCAACCCTAAACGAGACCCCAATGTTAAATGGAACATAAGTGTGTCCTGAACTCTAACCCTAACCCTAACCCTTACCATATGGGCCCATTCACTCTAATGAATCTCATAGGCTATAATGGAGAATGGAAAACCATCCAAATTTTTTCCACATCAAGAGTATACCATTCAGTGTGATATTAAAAATTCATCTTACCCAACCCTAAACGAGACTCCAATGTAAAATGGAACATAAGTGTGTCCTGAACTCTAACCCTAACCCTAACCCTTACCCTATGGGCCCATTCACTCTAATGAATCTCATAGGCTATAATGGAGAATGGAAAAACATCCAAAATTTTTCCCCATCAAGAGTATACCATTCAGTGTGATATTAAAAATTCATCTTTCCCAACCCTAAACGAGACCCCAATGTTAAATGGAACATAAGTGTGTCCTGAACTCTAACCCTAACCCTAACCCTTACCCTATGGGCCCATTCACTCTAATGAATCTCATAGGCTATAATGGACAATGGAAAAACATCCAAAATTTTTCCCCATCAAGAGTATACCATTCAGTGTGATATTAAAAATTCATCTTTCCCAACCCTAAACGAGACCCCAATGTTAAATGGAACATAAGTGTTTCCTGAACTCTAACCCTAACCCTAACCCTTACCATATGGGCCCATTCACTCTAATGAATCTCATAGGCTATAATGGAGAATGGAAAAGCATCCAAATTTTTTCCACATCAAGAGTATACCATTCAGTGTGATATTAAAAATTCATCTTTCCCAACCCTAAACTAGACCCCAATGTTAAATGGAACATAAGTGTGTCCTGAACTCTAACCCTAACCCTTACCCTATGGGACCATTCACTCTAATGAATCTCATAGGCTATAATGGAGAATGGAAAAACATCCAAAATTTTTCCCCATCAAGAGTATACCATTCAGTGTGATATTAAAAATTCATCTTTCCCAACCCTAAACGAGACCCCAATGTTAAATGGAACATAAGTGTGTCCTGAACTCTAACCCTAACCCTAACCCTTACCCTATGGGCCCATTCACTCTAATGAATCTCATAGGCTATAATGGAGAATGGAAAAACATCCAAATTTTTTCCACATCAAGAATATACCATTCAGAGTGATATTAAAAATTCATCTTTCCCAACCCTAAATGAGACCCCAATGTTAAATGGAACATAAGTGTGTCCTGAACTCTAACCCTAACCCTTACCCTATGGGCCCATTCACTCTAATGAATCTCATAGGCTATAATGGAGAATGGAAAAACATCCAAAATTTTTCCCCATCAAGAGTATACCATTCAGTGTGATATTAAAAATTCATCTTTCCCAACACTAAACGAGACCCCAATGTAAAATGGAACATAAGTGTGTCCTGAACTCTAACCCTAACCCTAACCCTTACCCTATGGGCCCATTCACTCTAATGAATCTCATAGGCTATAATGGAGAATGGAAAAACATCCAAAAATTTTTTCCATCAAGAGTATACCATTCAGTGTGATATTAAAAATTCATCTTTCCCAACCCTAAACGAGACCCCAATGTTAAATGGAACATAAGTGTGTCCTGAACTCTAACCCTAACCCTAACCCTTACCATATGGGCCCATTCACTCTAATGAATCTCATAGGCTATAATGGAGAATGGAAAAGCATCCAAATTTTTTCCACATCAAGAGTATACCATTCAGTGTGATATTAAGAATTCATCTTACCCAACCCTAAACCAGACCCCAATGTTAAATGGAACATAAGTGTGTCCTGAACTCTAACCCTAACCCTAACCCTTACCCTATGGGCCCATTCACTCTAATGAATCTCATAGGCTATAATGGAGAATGGAAAAACATCCAAAATTTTTCCCCATCAAGAGTATACCATTCAGTGTGATATTAAAAATTCATCTTTCCCAACCCTAAACGAGACCCCAATGTTAAATGGAACATAAGTGTGTCCTGAACTCTAACCCTAACCCTAACCCTTACCTTATGGGCCCATTCACTCTAATGAATCTCTTAGGATATAATGGAGAATGGAAAAGCATCCAAATTTTTTCCACATCAAGAGTATACCATTCAGTGTGATATTAAAAATTCATCTTACCCAACCCTAAACCAGACCCCAATTTTAAATGGAACATAAGTGTGTCCTGAACTCTAACCCTAACCCTTACCCTATGGGCCCATTCACTCTATTGAATCTCATAGGCTATAATGGAGAATGGAAAAACATCCAAAATTTTTCCCCATCAAGAGTATACCATTCAGTGTGATATTAAAAATTCATCTTTCCCAACCCTAAACGAGACCCCAATGTTAAATGGAACATAATTGTGTCCTGAACTCTAACCCTAACCCTAACCCTTACCATATGGGCCCATTCACTCTAATGAATCTCATAGGCTATAATGGAGAATGGAAAAGCATCCAAATTTTTTCCACATCAAGAGTATACCATTCAGTGTGATATTAAAAATTCATCTTTCCCAACCCTAAACTAGACCCCAATGTTAAATGGAACATAAGTGTGTCCTGAACTCTAACCCTAACCCTTACCCTATGGGACCATTCACTCTAATGAATCTCATAGGCTATAATGGAGAATGGAAAAACATCCACAGTTTTTCCCCATCCAGAGTATACCATTCAGTGTGATATTAAAAATTCATCTTTCCCAACCCTAAACGAGACCCCAATGTTAAATGGAACATAAGTGTGTCCTGAACTCTAACCCTAACCCTTACCCTATGGGCCCATTCACTCTAATGAATCTCATAGGCTATAATGGAGAATGGAAAAACATCCAAAATTTTTCCCCATCAAGAGTATACCATTCAGTGTGATATTAAAAATTCATCTTTCCCAACCCTAAACGAGACCCCAATGTTAAATGGAACATAAGTGTTTCCTGAACTCTAACCCTAACCCTAACCCTTACCATATGGGCCCATTCACTCTAATGAATCTCATAGGCTATAACGGAGAATGGAAAAACATCCAAAATTTTTCCCCATCAAGAGTATACCATTCAGTGTGATATTAAAAATTCATCTTTCCCAACCCTAAACGAGACCCCAATGTTAAATGGAACATAAGTGTGTCCTGAACTCTAACCCTAACCCTAACCATATGGGCCCATTCACTCTAATGAATCTCATAGGCTATAATGGAGAATGGAAAAGCATCCAAATTTTTTCCACATCAAGAGTATACCATTCAGTATGATATTAAAAATTCATCTTACCCAACCCTAAACCAGACCCCAATGTTAAATGGAACATAAGTGTGTCCTGAACTCTAACCCTAACCCTAACCCTTACCCTATGGGCCCATTCACTCTAATGAATCTCATAGGCTATAATGGAGAATGGAAAAACATCCAAATTTTTTCCCCATCAAGAGTATACCATTCAGTGTGATATTAAAAATTCATCTTTCCCAACCCTAAACGAGACCCCAATGTTAAATGGAACATAAGTGTGTCCTGAACTCTAACCCTAACCCTAACCCTTACCCTATGGGCCCATTCACTCTAATGAATCTCATAGGCTATAATGGAGAATGGAAAAACATCCAAAATTTTTCCCCATCAAGAGTATACCATTCAGGGTGATATTAAAAATTCATCTTTCCCAACCCTAAACGAGACCCCAATGTTAAATGGAACATAAGTGTTTCCTGAACTCTAACCCTAACCCTAACCCTTACCATATGGGCCCATTCACTCTAATGAATCTCATAGGCTATAATGGAGAATGGAAAAGCATCCAAATTTTTTCCACATCAAGAGTATACCATTCAGTGTGATATTAAAAATTCATCTTTCCCAACCCTAAACTAGACCCCAATGTTAAATGGAACATAAGTGTGTCCTGAACTCTAACCCTAACCCTTACCCTATGGGACCATTCACTCTAATGAATCTCATAGGCTATAATGGAGAATGGAAAAACATCCAAAATTTTCCCCCATCAAGAGTATACCATTCAGTGTGATATTAAAAATTCATCTTTCCCAACCCTAAACGAGACCCCAATGTTAAATGGAACATAAGTGTGTCCTGAACTCTAACCCTAACCCTAACCCTTACCCTATGGGCCCATTCACTCTAATGAATCTCATAGGCTATAATGGAGAATGGAAAAACATCCAAAATTTTTCCCCATCAAGAGTATACCATTCAGTGTGATATTAAAAATTCATCTTTCCCAACCCTAAACGAGACCCCAATGTTAAATGGAACATAAGTGTGTCCTGAACTCTAACCCTAACCCTTACCCTATGGGCCCATTCACTCTAATGAATCTCATAGGCTATAATGGAGAATGGAAAAACATCCAAAATTTTTCCCCATCAAGAGTATACCATTCAGTGTGATATTAAAAATTCATCTTTCCCAACCCTAAACGAGACCCCAATGTTAAATGGAACATAAGTGTTTCCTGAACTCTAACCCTAACCCTAACCCTTACCTTATGGGCCCATTCACTCTAATGAATCTCATAGGCTATAATGGAGAATGGAAAAACATCCAAAATTTTTCCCCATCAAGAGTATACCATTCAGTGTGATATTAAAAATTCATCTTTCCCAACCCTAAACGAGACCCCAATGTTAAATGGAACATAAGTGTGTCCTGAACTCTAACCCTAACCCTAACCATATGGGCCCATTCACTCTAATGAATCTCATAGGCTATAATGGAGAATGGAAAAGCATCCAAATTTTTTCCACATCAAGAGTATACCATTCAGTATGATATTAAAAATTCATCTTACCCAACCCTAAACCAGACCCCAATGTTAAATGGAACGTAAGTGTGTCCTGAACTCTAACCCTAACCCTAACCCTTACCCTATGGGCCCATTCACTCTAATGAATCTCATAGGCTATAATGGAGAATGGAAAAACATCCAAATTTTTTCCCCATCAAGAGTATACCATTCAGTGTGATATTAAAAATTCATCTTTCCCAACCCTAAACGAGACCCCAATGTTAAATGGAACATAAGTGTGTCCTGAACTCTAACCCTAACCCTAACCCTTACCATATGGGCCCATTCACTCTAATGAATCTCATAGGCTATAATGGAGAATGGAAAAGCATCCAAATTTTTTCCACATCAAGAGTATACCATTCAGTGTGATATTAAAAATTCATCTTACCCAACCCTAAACGAGACTCCAATGTAAAATGGAACATAAGTGTGTCCTGAACTCTAACCCTAACCCTAACCCTTACCCTATGGGCCCATTCACTCTAATGAATCTCATAGGCTATAATGGAGAATGGAAAAACATCCAAAATTTTTCCCCATCAAGAGTATACCATTCAGTGTGATATTAAAAATTCATCTTTCCCAACCCTAAACGAGACCCCAATGTTAAATGGAACATAAGTGTGTCCTGAACTCTAACCCTAACCCTAACCCTTACCCTATGGGACCATTCACTCTAATGAATCTCATAGGCTATAATGGAGAATGGAAAAACATCCAAAATTTTTCCCCATCAAGAGTATACCATTCAGGGTGATATTAAAAATTCATCTTTCCCAACCCTAAACGAGACCCCAATGTTAAATGGAACATAAGTGTTTCCTGAACTCTAACCCTAACCCTAACCCTTACCATATGGGCCCATTCACTCTAATGAATCTCATAGGCTATAATGGAGAATGGAAAAGCATCCAAATTTTTTCCACATCAAGAGTATACCATTCAGTGTGATATTAAAAATTCATCTTTCCCAACCCTAAACTAGACCCCAATGTTAAATGGAACATAAGTGTGTCCTGAACTCTAACCCTAACCCTTACCCTATGGGACCATTCACTCTAATGAATCTCATAGGCTATAATGGAGAATGGAAAAACATCCAAAATTTTCCCCCATCAAGAGTATACCATTCAGTGTGATATTAAAAATTCATCTTTCCCAACCCTAAACGAGACCCCAATGTTAAATGGAACATAAGTGTGTCCTGAACTCTAACCCTAACCCTAACCCTTACCCTATGGGCCCATTCACTCTAATGAATCTCATAGGCTATAATGGAGAATGGAAAAACATCCAAAATTTTTCCCCATCAAGAGTATACCATTCAGTGTGATATTAAAAATTCATCTTTCCCAACCCTAAACGAGACCCCAATGTTAAATGGAACATAAGTGTGTCCTGAACTCTAACCCTAACCCTTACCCTATGGGCCCATTCACTCTAATGAATCTCATAGGCTATAATGGAGAATGGAAAAACATCCAAAATTTTTCCCCATCAAGAGTATACCATTCAGTGTGATATTAAAAATTCATCTTTCCCAACCCTAAACGAGACCCCAATGTTAAATGGAACATAAGTGTTTCCTGAACTCTAACCCTAACCCTAACCCTTACCTTATGGGCCCATTCACTCTAATGAATCTCATAGGCTATAATGGAGAATGGAAAAACATCCAAAATTTTTCCCCATCAAGAGTATACCATTCAGTGTGATATTAAAAATTCATCTTTCCCAACCCTAAACGAGACCCCAATGTTAAATGGAACATAAGTGTGTCCTGAACTCTAACCCTAACCCTAACCATATGGGCCCATTCACTCTAATGAATCTCATAGGCTATAATG
Source organism: Heteronotia binoei (assembly GCF_032191835.1). Classification (NCBI taxonomy): domain Eukaryota; kingdom Metazoa; phylum Chordata; class Lepidosauria; order Squamata; family Gekkonidae; genus Heteronotia; species Heteronotia binoei. The sequence goes on along the minus strand of NC_083239.1, from coordinate 45,902,569 downwards.
GAGAATGGAAAAGCATCCAAATTTTTTCCACATCAAGAGTATACCATTCAGTATGATATTAAAAATTCATCTTACCCAACCCTAAACCAGACCCCAATGTTAAATGGAACGTAAGTGTGTCCTGAACTCTAACCCTAACCCTAACCCTTACCCTATGGGCCCATTCACTCTAATGAATCTCATAGGCTATAATGGAGAATGGAAAAACATCCAAATTTTTTCCCCATCAAGAGTATACCATTCAGTGTGATATTAAAAATTCATCTTTCCCAACCCTAAACGAGACCCCAATGTTAAATGGAACATAAGTGTGTCCTGAACTCTAACCCTAACCCTAACCCTTACCATATGGGCCCATTCACTCTAATGAATCTCATAGGCTATAATGGAGAATGGAAAAGCATCCAAATTTTTTCCACATCAAGAGTATACCATTCAGTGTGATATTAAAAATTCATCTTACCCAACCCTAAACGAGACTCCAATGTAAAATGGAACATAAGTGTGTCCTGAACTCTAACCCTAACCCTAACCCTTACCCTATGGGCCCATTCACTCTAATGAATCTCATAGGCTATAATGGAGAATGGAAAAACATCCAAAATTTTTCCCCATCAAGAGTATACCATTCAGTGTGATATTAAAAATTCATCTTTCCCAACCCTAAACGAGACCCCAATGTTAAATGGAACATAAGTGTGTCCTGAACTCTAACCCTAACCCTAACCCTTACCCTATGGGACCATTCACTCTAATGAATCTCATAGGCTATAATGGAGAATGGAAAAACATCCAAAATTTTTCCCCATCAAGAGTATACCATTCAGGGTGATATTAAAAATTCATCTTTCCCAACCCTAAACGAGACCCCAATGTTAAATGGAACATAAGTGTTTCCTGAACTCTAACCCTAACCCTAACCCTTACCATATGGGCCCATTCACTCTAATGAATCTCATAGGCTATAATGGAGAATGGAAAAGCATCCAAATTTTTTCCACATCAAGAGTATACCATTCAGTGTGATATTAAAAATTCATCTTTCCCAACCCTAAACTAGACCCCAATGTTAAATGGAACATAAGTGTGTCCTGAACTCTAACCCTAACCCTTACCCTATGGGACCATTCACTCTAATGAATCTCATAGGCTATAATGGAGAATGGAAAAACATCCAAAATTTTCCCCCATCAAGAGTATACCATTCAGTGTGATATTAAAAATTCATCTTTCCCAACCCTAAACGAGACCCCAATGTTAAATGGAACATAAGTGTGTCCTGAACTCTAACCCTAACCCTAACCCTTACCCTATGGGCCCATTCACTCTAATGAATCTCATAGGCTATAATGGAGAATGGAAAAACATCCAAAATTTTTCCCCATCAAGAGTATACCATTCAGTGTGATATTAAAAATTCATCTTTCCCAACCCTAAACGAGACCCCAATGTTAAATGGAACATAAGTGTGTCCTGAACTCTAACCCTAACCCTTACCCTATGGGCCCATTCACTCTAATGAATCTCATAGGCTATAATGGAGAATGGAAAAACATCCAAAATTTTTCCCCATCAAGAGTATACCATTCAGTGTGATATTAAAAATTCATCTTTCCCAACCCTAAATGAGACCCCAATCTTAAATGGAACATAAGTGTGTCCTGAACTCTAACCCTAACCCTAACCCTTACCATATGGGCCCATTCGCTCTAATGCATCTCATAGGCTATAATGGAGAATGGAAAAACATCCAAAATTTTTCCCCATCAAGAGTATACCATTCAGTGTGATATTAAAAATTCATCTTTCCCAACCCTAAACGAGACCCCAATGTTAAATGGAACATAAGTGTGTCCTGAACTCTAACCCTAACCCTTACCCTATGGGCCCATTCACTCTAATGAATCTCATAGGCTATAATGGAGAATGGAAAAACATCCAAAATTTTTCCCCATCAAGAGTATACCATTCAGTGTGATATTAAAAATTCATCTTTCCCAACCCTAAACGAGACCCCAATGTTAAATGGAACATAAGTGTTTCCTGAACTCTAACCCTAACCCTAACCCTTACCTTATGGGCCCATTCACTCTAATGAATCTCATAGGCTATAATGGAGAATGGAAAAACATCCAAAATTTGTCCCCATCAAGAGTATACCATTCAGTGTGATATTAAAAATTCATCTTTCCCAACCCTAAACGAGACCCCAATGTTAAATGGAACATAAGTGTGTCCTGAACTCTAACCCTAACCCTAACCATATGGGCCCATTCACTCTAATGAATCTCATAGGCTATAATGGAGAATGGAAAAGCATCCAAATTTTTTCCACATCAAGAGTATACCATTCAGTATGATATTAAAAATTCATCTTACCCAACCCTAAACCAGACCCCAATGTTAAATGGAACGTAAGTGTGTCCTGAACTCTAACCCTAACCCTAACCCTTACCCTATGGGCCCATTCACTCTAATGAATCTCATAGGCTATAATGGAGAATGGAAAAACATCCAAATTTTTTCCCCATCAAGAGTATACCATTCAGTGTGATATTAAAAATTCATCTTTCCCAACCCTAAACGAGACCCCAATGTTAAATGGAACATAAGTGTGTCCTGAACTCTAACCCTAACCCTAACCCTTACCATATGGGCCCATTCACTCTAATGAATCTCATAGGCTATAATGGAGAATGGAAAAGCATCCAAATTTTTTCCACATCAAGAGTATACCATTCAGTGTGATATTAAAAATTCATCTTACCCAACCCTAAACGAGACTCCAATGTAAAATGGAACATAAGTGTGTCCTGAACTCTAACCCTAACCCTAACCCTTACCCTATGGGCCCATTCACTCTAATGAATCTCATAGGCTATAATGGAGAATGGAAAAACATCCAAAATTTTTCCCCATCAAGAGTATACCATTCAGTGTGATATTAAAAATTCATCTTTCCCAACCCTAAACGAGACCCCAATGTTAAATGGAACATAAGTGTGTCCTGAACTCTAACCCTAACCCTAACCCTTACCCTATGGGACCATTCACTCTAATGAATCTCATAGGCTATAATGGAGAATGGAAAAACATCCAAAATTTTTCCCCATCAAGAGTATACCATTCAGGGTGATATTAAAAATTCATCTTTCCCAACCCTAAACGAGACCCCAATGTTAAATGGAACATAAGTGTTTCCTGAACTCTAACCCTAACCCTAACCCTTACCATATGGGCCCATTCACTCTAATGAATCTCATAGGCTATAATGGAGAATGGAAAAGCATCCAAATTTTTTCCACATCAAGAGTATACCATTCAGTGTGATATTAAAAATTCATCTTTCCCAACCCTAAACTAGACCCCAATGTTAAATGGAACATAAGTGTGTCCTGAACTCTAACCCTAACCCTTACCCTATGGGACCATTCACTCTAATGAATCTCATAGGCTATAATGGAGAATGGAAAAACATCCAAAATTTTCCCCCATCAAGAGTATACCATTCAGTGTGATATTAAAAATTCATCTTTCCCAACCCTAAACGAGACCCCAATGTTAAATGGAACATAAGTGTGTCCTGAACTCTAACCCTAACCCTAACCCTTACCCTATGGGCCCATTCACTCTAATGAATCTCATAGGCTATAATGGAGAATGGAAAAACATCCAAAATTTTTCCCCATCAAGAGTATACCATTCAGTGTGATATTAAAAATTCATCTTTCCCAACCCTAAACGAGACCCCAATGTTAAATGGAACATAAGTGTGTCCTGAACTCTAACCCTAACCCTTACCCTATGGGCCCATTCACTCTAATGAATCTCATAGGCTATAATGGAGAATGGAAAAACATCCAAAATTTTTCCCCATCAAGAGTATACCATTCAGTGTGATATTAAAAATTCATCTTTCCCAACCCTAAACGAGACCCCAATGTTAAATGGAACATAAGTGTTTCCTGAACTCTAACCCTAACCCTAACCCTTACCATATGGGCCCATTCACTCTAATGAATCTCATAGGCTATAATGGAGAATGGAAAAACATCCAAAATTTTTCCCCATCAAGAGTATACCATTCAGTGTGATATTAAAAATTCATCTTTCCCAACCCTAAACGAGACCCCAATGTTAAATGGAACATAAGTGTTTCCTGAACTCTAACCCTAACCCTAACCCTTACCATATGGGCCCATTCACTCTAATGAATCTCATAGGCTATAATGGAGAATGGAAAAGCATCCAAATTTTTTCCACATCAAGAGTATACCATTCAGTGTGATATTAAAAATTCATCTTTCCCAACCCTAAACTAGACCCCAATGTTAAATGGAACATAAGTGTGTCCTGAACTCTAACCCTAACCCTTACCCTATGTGACCATTCACTCTAATGAATCTCATAGGCTATAATGGAGAATGGAAAAACATCCAAAATTTTCCCCCATCAAGAGTATACCATTCAGTGTGATATTAAAAATTCATCTTTCCCAACCCTAAACGAGACCCCAATGTTAAACGGAACATAAGTGTGTCCTGAACTCTAACCCTAACCCTTACCCTATGGGCCCATTCACTCTAATGAATCTCATAGGCTATAATGGAGAATGGAAAAACATCCAAAATTTTTCCCCATCAGGAGTATACCATTCAGTGTGATATTAAAAATTCATCTTTCCCAACCCTAAACGAGACCCCAATGTTAAATGGAACATAAGTGTGTCCTGAACTCTAACCCTAACCCTTACCCTATGGGCCCATTCACTCTAATGAATCTCATAGGCTATAATGGAGAATGGAAAAACATCCAAAATTTTTCCCCATCAAGAGTATACCATTCAGTGTGATATTAAAAATTCATCTTTCCCAACCCTAAACGAGACCCCAATGTTAAATGGAACATAAGTGTTTCCTGAACTCTAACCCTAACCCTAACCCTTACCATATGGGCCCATTCACTCTAATGAATCTCATAGGCTATAATGGAGAATGGAAAAACATCCAAAATTTTTCCCCATCAAGAGTATACCATTCAGTGTGATATTAAAAATTCATCTTTCCCAACCCTAAACGAGACCCCAATGTTAAATGGAACATAAGTGTGTCCTGAACTCTAACCCTAACCCTAACCATATGGGCCCATTCACTCTAATGAATCTCATAGGCTATAATGGAGAATGGAAAAGCATCCAAATTTTTTCCACATCAAGAGTATACCATTCAGTATGATATTAAAAATTCATCTTACCCAACCCTAAACCAGACCCCAATGTTAAATGGAACGTAAGTGTGTCCTGAACTCTAACCCTAACCCTAACCCTTACCATATGGGCCCATTCACTCTAATGAATCTCATAGGCTATAATGGAGAATGGAAAAACATCCAAATTTTTTCCCCATCAAGAGTATACCATTCAGTGTGATATTAAAAATTCATCTTTCCCAACCCTAAACGAGACCCCAATGTTAAATGGAACATAAGTGTGTCCTGAACTCTAACCCTAACCCTAACCCTTACCATATGGGCCCATTCACTCTAATGAATCTCATAGGCTATAATGGAGAATGGAAAAGCATCCAAATTTTTTCCACATCAAGAGTATACCATTCAGTGTGATATTAAAAATTCATCTTACCCAACCCTAAACGAGACTCCAATGTAAAATGGAACATAAGTGTGTCCTGAACTCTAACCCTAACCCTAACCCTTACGCTATGGGCCCATTCACTCTAATGAATCTCATAGGCTATAATGGAGAATGGAAAAACATCCAAAATTTTTCCCCATCAAGAGTATACCATTCAGTGTGATATTAAAAATTCATCTTTCCCAACCCTAAACGAGACCCCAATGTTAAATGGAACATAAGTGTGTCCTGAACTCTAACCCTAACCCTAACCCTTACCCTATGGGACCATTCACTCTAATGAATCTCATAGGCTATAATGGAGAATGGAAAAACATCCAAAATTTTTCCCCATCAAGAGTATACCATTCAGTGTGATATTAAAAATTCATCTTTCCCAACCCTAAACGAGAACCCAATGTTAAATGGAACATAAGTGTTTCCTGAACTCTAACCCTAACCCTAACCCTTACCATATGGGCCCATTCACTCTAATGAATCTCATAGGCTATAATGGAGAAAGGAAAAACATCCAAAATTTTTCCCCATCAAGAGTATACCATTCAGTGTGATATTAAAAATTCATCTTTCCCAACCCTAAACGAGACCCCAATGTTAAATGGAACATAAGTGTGTCCTGAACTCTAACCCTAACCCTAAACATATGGGCCCATTCACTCTAATGAATCTCATAGGCTATAATGGAGAATGGAAAAACATCCAAATTTTTTCCACATCAAGAGTATACCATTCAGTGTGATATTAAAAATTCATCTTTCCCAACCCTAAACGAGACCCCAATGTTAAATGGAACATAAGTGTGTCCTGAACTCTAACCCTAACTCTAACCCTTACCATATGGGCCCATTCACTCTAATGAATCTCATAGGCTATAATGGAGAATGGAAAACCATCCAAATTTTTTCCACATCAAGAGTATACCATTCAGTGTGATATTAAAAATTCATCTTACCCAACCCTAAACGAGACTCCAATGTAAAATGGAACATAAGTGTGTCCTGAACTCTAACCCTAACCCTAACCCTTACCCTATGGGCCCATTCACTCTAATGAATCTCATAGGCTATAATGGAGAATGGAAAAACATCCAAAATTTTTCCCCATCAAGAGTATACCATTCAGTGTGATATTAAAAATTCATCTTTCCCAACCCTAAACGAGACCCCAATGTTAAATGGAACATAAGTGTGTCCTGAACTCTAACCCTAACCCTAACCCTTACCCTATGGGCCCATTCACTCTAATGAATCTCATAGGCTATAATGGACAATGGAAAAACATCCAAAATTTTTCCCCATCAAGAGTATACCATTCAGTGTGATATTAAAAATTCATCTTTCCCAACCCTAAACGAGACCCCAATGTTAAATGGAACATAAGTGTTTCCTGAACTCTAACCCTAACCCTAACCCTTACCATATGGGCCCATTCACTCTAATGAATCTCATAGGCTATAATGGAGAATGGAAAAGCATCCAAATTTTTTCCACATCAAGAGTATACCATTCAGTGTGATATTAAAAATTCATCTTTCCCAACCCTAAACTAGACCCCAATGTTAAATGGAACATAAGTGTGTCCTGAACTCTAACCCTAACCCTTACCCTATGGGACCATTCACTCTAATGAATCTCATAGGCTATAATGGAGAATGGAAAAACATCCAAAATTTTTCCCCATCAAGAGTATACCATTCAGTGTGATATTAAAAATTCATCTTTCCCAACCCTAAACGAGACCCCAATGTTAAATGGAACATAAGTGTGTCCTGAACTCTAACCCTAACCCTAACCCTTACCCTATGGGCCCATTCACTCTAATGAATCTCATAGGCTATAATGGGGAATGGAAAAACATCCAAATTTTTTCCACATCAAGAATATACCATTCAGAGTGATATTAAAAATTCATCTTTCCCAACCCTAAATGAGACCCCAATGTTAAATGGAACATAAGTGTGTCCTGAACTCTAACCCTAACCCTTACCCTATGGGCCCATTCACTCTAATGAATCTCATAGGCTATAATGGAGAATAGAAAAACATCCAAAATTTTTCCCCATCAAGAGTATACCATTCAGTGTGATATTAAAAATTCATCTTTCCCAACCCTAAACGAGACCCCAATGTAAAATGGAACATAAGTGTGTCCTGAACTCTAACCCTAACCCTAACCCTTACCCTATGGCCCCATTCACTCTAATGAATCTCATAGGCTATAATGGAGAATGGAAAAACATCCAAAAATTTTTTCCATCAAGAGTATACCATTCAGTGTGATATTAAAAATTCATCTTTCCCAACCCTAAACGAGACCCCAATGTTAAATGGAACATAAGTGTGTCCTGAACTCTAACCCTAACCCTAACCCTTACCATATGGGCCCATTCACTCTAATGAATCTCATAGGCTATAATGGAGAATGGAAAAGCATCCAAATTTTTTCCACATCAAGAGTATACCATTCAGTGTGATATTAAGAATTCATCTTACCCAACCCTAAACCAGACCCCAATGTTAAATGGAACATAAGTGTGTCCTGAACTCTAACCCTAACCCTAACCCTTACCCTATGGGCCCATTCACTCTAATGAATCTCATAGGCTATAATGGAGAATGGAAAAACATCCAAAATTTTTCCCCATCAAGAGTATACCATTCAGTGTGATATTAAAAATTCATCTTTCCCAACCCTAAACGAGACCCCAATGTTAAATGGAACATAAGTGTGTCCTGAACTCTAACCCTAACCCTAACCCTTACCTTATGGGCCCATTCACTCTAATGAATCTCATAGGATATAATGGAGAATGGAAAAGCATCCAAATTTTTTCCACATCAAGAGTATACCATTCAGTGTGATATTAAAAATTCATCTTACCCAACCCTAAACCAGACCCCAATTTTAAATGGAACATAAGTGTGTCCTGAACTCTAACCCTAACCCTTACCCTATGGGCCCATTCACTCTATTGAATCTCATAGGCTATAATGGAGAATGGAAAAACATCCAAAATTTTTCCCCATCAAGAGTATACCATTCAGTGTGATATTAAAAATTCATCTTTCCCAACCCTAAACGAGACCCCAATGTTAAATGGAACATAATTGTGTCCTGAACTCTAACCCTAACCCTAACCCTTACCATATGGGCCCATTCACTCTAATGAATCTCATAGGCTATAATGGAGAATGGAAAAGCATCTAAATTTTTTCCACATCAAGAGTATACCATTCAGTGTGATATTAAAAATTCATCTTTCCCAACCCTAAACTAGACCCCAATGTTAAATGGAACATAAGTGTGTCCTGAACTCTAACCCTAACCCTAACCCTTACCATATGGGCCCATTCACTCTAATGAATCTCATAGGCTATAATGGAGAATGGAAAAACATCCAAAATTTTTCCCCATCAAGAGTATACCATTCAGTGTGATATTAAAAATTCATCTTTCCCAACCCTAAACTAGACCCCAATGTTAAATGGAACATAAGTGTGTCCTGAACTCTAACCCTAACCCTTACCCTATGGGACCATTCACTCTAATGAATCTCATAGGCTATAATGGAGAATGGAAAAACATCCAAAATTTTTCCCCATCAAGAGTATACCATTCAGTGTGATATTAAAAATTCATCTTTCCCAACCCTAAACGAGACCCCAATGTTAAATGGAACATAAGTGTGTCCTGAACTCTAACCCTAACCCTAACCCTTACCCTATGGGCCCATTCACTCTATTGAATCTCATAGGCTATAATGGAGAATGGAAAAACATCCAAAATTTTTCCCCATCAAGAGTATACCATTCAGTGTGATATTAAAAATTCATCTTTCCCAACCCTAAACGAGACCCCAATGTAAAATGGAACATAAGTGTGTCCTGAACTCTAACCCTAACCCTAACCCTTACCCTATGGGCCCATTCACTCTAATGAATCTCATAGGCTATAATGGAGAATGGAAAAACATCCAAAATTTTTCCCCATCAAGAGTATACCATTCAGTGTGATATTAAAAATTCATCCTTCCCAACACTAAACTAGACCGCAATGTTAAATGGAACATAAGTGTGTCCTGAACTCTAACCCTAACCCTTACCCTATGGGACCATTCACTCTAATGAATCTCATAGGCTATAATGGAGAATGGAAAAACATCCAAAATTTTTCCCCATCAAGAGTATACCATTCAGTGTGATATTAAAAATTCATCTTTCCCAACCCTAAACGAGACCCCAATGTTAAATGGAACATAAGTGTGTCCTGAACTCTAACCCTAACCCTAACCCTTACCCTATGGGCCCATTCACTCTAATGAATCTCATAGGCTATAATGGAGAATGGAAAAACATCCAAAATTTTTCCCCATCAAGAGTATACCATTCAGTGTGATATTAAAAATTCATCTTTCCCAACCCTAAACGAGACCCCAATGTTAAATGGAACATAAGTGTGTCCTGAACTCTAACCCTAACCCTAACCCTTACCCTATGGGCCCATTCACTCTAATGAATCTCATAGGCTATAATGGAGAATGGAAAAACATCCAAAATTTTTCCCCATCAAGAGTATACCATTCAGTGTGATATTAAAAATTCATCTTTCCCAACCCTAAACGAGACCCCAATGTTAAATGGAACATAAGTGTGTCCTGAACTCTAACCCTAACCCTAACGCTTACCCTATGGGCCCATTCACTCTAATGAATCTCACAGGCTATAATGGAGAATGGAAAAACATCCAAAATTTTTCCCCATCAAGAGTATACCATTCAGTGTGATATTAAAAATTCATCTTTCCCAACCCTAAACGAGACCCCAATGTTAAATGGAACATAAGTGTTTCCTGAACTCTAACCCTAACCCTAACCCTTACCATATGGGCACATTCACTCTAATGAATCTCATAGGCTATAATGGAGAATGGAAAAACATCCAAAATTTTTCCCCATCAAGAGTATACCATTCAGTGTGATATTAAAAATTCATCTTTCCCAACCCTAAACGAGACCCCAATGTTAAATGGAACATAAGTGTGTCCTGAACTCTAACCCTAACCCTAACCATATGGGCCCATTCACTCTAATGAATCTCATAGGCTATAATGGAGAATGGAAAAGCATCCAAATTTTTTCCACATCAAGAGTATACCATTCAGTATGATATTAAAAATTCATCTTACCCAACCCTAAACCAGACCCCAATGTTAAATGGAACATAAGTGTGTCCTGAACTCTAACCCTAACCCTAACCCTTACCATATGGGCCCATTCACTCTAATGAATCTCATAGGCTATAATGGAGAATGGAAAAGCATCCAAATTTTTTCCACATCAAGAGTATACCATGCAGTGTGATATTAAAAATTCATCTTACCCAACCCTAAACGAGACTCCAATGTAAAATGGAACATAAGTGTGTCCTGAACTCTAACCCTAACCCTAACCCTTACCCTATGGGCCCATTCACTCTAATGAATCTCATAGGCTATAATGGAGAATGGAAAAACATCCAAAATTTTTCCCCATCAAGAGTATACCATTCAGTGTGATATTAAAAATTCATCTTTCCCAACCCTAAACGAGACCCCAATGTTAAATGGAACATAAGTGTGTCCTGAACTCTAACCCTAACCCTAACCCTTACCCTATGGGCCCATTCACTCTAATGAATCTCATAGGCTATAATGGAGAATGGAAAAACATCCAAAATTTTTCCCCATCAAGAGTATACCATTCAGTGTGATATTAAAAATTCATCTTTCCCAACCCTAAACGAGACCCCAATGTTAAATGGAACATAAGTGTTTCCTGAACTCTAACCCTAACCCTAACCCTTACCCTATGGGCCCATTCACTCTAATGAATCTCATAGGCTATAATGGAGAAAGGAAAAACATCCAAAATTTTTCCCCATCAAGAGTATACCATTCAGTGTGATATTAAAAATTCATCTTTCCCAACCCTAAACGAGACCCCAATGTTAAATGGAACATAAGTGTGTCCTGAACTCTAACCCTAACCCTAAACATATGGGCCCATTCACTCTAATGAATCTCATAGGCTATAATGGAGAATGGAAAAACATCCAAATTTTTTCCACATCAAGAGTATACCATTCAGTGTGATATTAAAAATTCATCTTTCCCAACCCTAAACGAGACCCCAATGTTAAATGGAACATAAGTGTGTCCTGAACTCTAACCCTAACCCTAACCCTTACCATATGGGCCCATTCACTCTAATGAATCTCATAGGCTATAATGGAGAATGGAAAACCATCCAAATTTTTTCCACATCAAGAGTATACCATTCAGTGTGATATTAAAAATTCATCTTACCCAACCCTAAACGAGACTCCAATGTAAAATGGAACATAAGTGTGTCCTGAACTCTAACCCTAACCCTAACCCTTACCCTATGGGCCCATTCACTCTAATGAATCTCATAGGCTATAATGGAGAATGGAAAAACATCCAAAATTTTTCCCCATCAAGAGTATACCATTCAGTGTGATATTAAAAATTCATCTTTCCCAACCCTAAACGAGACCCCAATGTTAAATGGAACATAAGTGTGTCCTGAACTCTAACCCTAACCCTAACCCTTACCCTATGGGCCCATTCACTCTAATGAATCTCATAGGCTATAATGGACAATGGAAAAACATCCAAAATTTTTCCCCATCAAGAGTATACCATTCAGTGTGATATTAAAAATTCATCTTTCCCAACCCTAAACGAGACCCCAATGTTAAATGGAACATAAGTGTTTCCTGAACTCTAACCCTAACCCTAACCCTTACCATATGGGCCCATTCACTCTAATGAATCTCATAGGCTATAATGGAGAATGGAAAAGCATCCAAATTTTTTCCACATCAAGAGTATACCATTCAGTGTGATATTAAAAATTCATCTTTCCCAACCCTAAACTAGACCCCAATGTTAAATGGAACATAAGTGTGTCCTGAACTCTAACCCTAACCCTTACCCTATGGGACCATTCACTCTAATGAATCTCATAGGCTATAATGGAGAATGGAAAAACATCCAAAATTTTTCCCCATCAAGAGTATACCATTCAGTGTGATATTAAAAATTCATCTTTCCCAACCCTAAACGAGACCCCAATGTTAAATGGAACATAAGTGTGTCCTGAACTCTAACCCTAACCCTAACCCTTACCCTATGGGCCCATTCACTCTAATGAATCTCATAGGCTATAATGGAGAATGGAAAAACATCCAAATTTTTTCCACATCAAGAATATACCATTCAGAGTGATATTAAAAATTCATCTTTCCCAACCCTAAATGAGACCCCAATGTTAAATGGAACATAAGTGTGTCCTGAACTCTAACCCTAACCCTTACCCTATGGGCCCATTCACTCTAATGAATCTCATAGGCTATAATGGAGAATGGAAAAACATCCAAAATTTTTCCCCATCAAGAGTATACCATTCAGTGTGATATTAAAAATTCATCTTTCCCAACACTAAACGAGACCCCAATGTAAAATGGAACATAAGTGTGTCCTGAACTCTAACCCTAACCCTAACCCTTACCCTATGGGCCCATTCACTCTAATGAATCTCATAGGCTATAATGGAGAATGGAAAAACATCCAAAAATTTTTTCCATCAAGAGTATACCATTCAGTGTGATATTAAAAATTCATCTTTCCCAACCCTAAACGAGACCCCAATGTTAAATGGAACATAAGTGTGTCCTGAACTCTAACCCTAACCCTAACCCTTACCATATGGGCCCATTCACTCTAATGAATCTCATAGGCTATAATGGAGAATGGAAAAGCATCCAAATTTTTTCCACATCAAGAGTATACCATTCAGTGTGATATTAAGAATTCATCTTACCCAACCCTAAACCAGACCCCAATGTTAAATGGAACATAAGTGTGTCCTGAACTCTAACCCTAACCCTAACCCTTACCCTATGGGCCCATTCACTCTAATGAATCTCATAGGCTATAATGGAGAATGGAAAAACATCCAAAATTTTTCCCCATCAAGAGTATACCATTCAGTGTGATATTAAAAATTCATCTTTCCCAACCCTAAACGAGACCCCAATGTTAAATGGAACATAAGTGTGTCCTGAACTCTAACCCTAACCCTAACCCTTACCCTATGGGCCCATTCACTCTAATGAATCTCATAGGCTATAATGGACAATGGAAAAACATCCAAAATTTTTCCCCATCAAGAGTATACCATTCAGTGTGATATTAAAAATTCATCTTTCCCAACCCTAAACGAGACCCCAATGTTAAATGGAACATAAGTGTTTCCTGAACTCTAACCCTAACCCTAACCCTTACCATATGGGCCCATTCACTCTAATGAATCTCATAGGCTATAATGGAGAATGGAAAAGCATCCAAATTTTTTCCACATCAAGAGTATACCATTCAGTGTGATATTAAAAATTCATCTTTCCCAACCCTAAACTAGACCCCAATGTTAAATGGAACATAAGTGTGTCCTGAACTCTAACCCTAACCCTTACCCTATGGGACCATTCACTCTAATGAATCTCATAGGCTATAATGGAGAATGGAAAAACATCCAAAATTTTTCCCCATCAAGAGTATACCATTCAGTGTGATATTAAAAATTCATCTTTCCCAACCCTAAACGAGACCCCAATGTTAAATGGAACATAAGTGTGTCCTGAACTCTAACCCTAACCCTAACCCTTACCCTATGGGCCCATTCACTCTAATGAATCTCATAGGCTATAATGGAGAATGGAAAAACATCCAAATTTTTTCCACATCAAGAATATACCATTCAGAGTGATATTAAAAATTCATCTTTCCCAACCCTAAATGAGACCCCAATGTTAAATGGAACATAAGTGTGTCCTGAACTCTAACCCTAACCCTTACCCTATGGGCCCATTCACTCTAATGAATCTCATAGGCTATAATGGAGAATGGAAAAACATCCAAAATTTTTCCCCATCAAGAGTATACCATTCAGTGTGATATTAAAAATTCATCTTTCCCAACACTAAACGAGACCCCAATGTAAAATGGAACATAAGTGTGTCCTGAACTCTAACCCTAACCCTAACCCTTACCCTATGGGCCCATTCACTCTAATGAATCTCATAGGCTATAATGGAGAATGGAAAAACATCCAAAAATTTTTTCCATCAAGAGTATACCATTCAGTGTGATATTAAAAATTCATCTTTCCCAACCCTAAACGAGACCCCAATGTTAAATGGAACATAAGTGTGTCCTGAACTCTAACCCTAACCCTAACCCTTAACATATGGGCCCATTCACTCTAATGAATCTCATAGGCTATAATGGAGAATGGAAAAGCATCCAAATTTTTTCCACATCAAGAGTATACCATTCAGTGTGATATTAAGAATTCATCTTACCCAACCCTAAACCAGACCCCAATGTTAAATGGAACATAAGTGTGTCCTGAACTCTAACCCTAACCCTAACCCTTACCCTATGGGCCCATTCACTCTAATGAATCTCATAGGCTATAATGGAGAATGGAAAAACATCCAAAATTTTTCCCCATCAAGAGTATACCATTCAGTGTGATATTAAAAATTCATCTTTCCCAACCCTAAACGAGACCCCAATGTTAAATGGAACATAAGTGTGTCCTGAACTCTAACCCTAACCCTAACCCTTACCTTATGGGCCCATTCACTCTAATGAATCTCTTAGGATATAATGGAGAATGGAAAAGCATCCAAATTTTTTCCACATCAAGAGTATACCATTCAGTGTGATATTAAAAATTCATCTTACCCAACCCTAAACCAGACCCCAATTTTAAATGGAACATAAGTGTGTCCTGAACTCTAACCCTAACCCTTACCCTATGGGCCCATTCACTCTATTGAATCTCATAGGCTATAATGGAGAATGGAAAAACATCCAAAATTTTTCCCCATCAAGAGTATACCATTCAGTGTGATATTAAAAATTCATCTTTCCCAACCCTAAACGAGACCCCAATGTTAAATGGAACATAATTGTGTCCTGAACTCTAACCCTAACCCTAACCCTTACCATATGGGCCCATTCACTCTAATGAATCTCATAGGCTATAATGGAGAATGGAAAAGCATCCAAATTTTTTCCACATCAAGAGTATACCATTCAGTGTGATATTAAAAATTCATCTTTCCCAACCCTAAACTAGACCCCAATGTTAAATGGAACATAAGTGTGTCCTGAACTCTAACCCTAACCCTTACCCTATGGGACCATTCACTCTAATGAATCTCATAGGCTATAATGGAGAATGGAAAAACATCCACAGTTTTTCCCCATCCAGAGTATACCATTCAGTGTGATATTAAAAATTCATCTTTCCCAACCCTAAACGAGACCCCAATGTTAAATGGAACATAAGTGTGTCCTGAACTCTAACCCTAACCCTTACCCTATGGGCCCATTCACTCTAATGAATCTCATAGGCTATAATGGAGAATGGAAAAACATCCAAAATTTTTCCCCATCAAGAGTATACCATTCAGTGTGATATTAAAAATTCATCTTTCCCAACCCTAAACGAGACCCCAATGTTAAATGGAACATAAGTGTTTCCTGAACTCTAACCCTAACCCTAACCCTTACCATATGGGCCCATTCACTCTAATGAATCTCATAGGCTATAACGGAGAATGGAAAAACATCCAAAATTTTTCCCCATCAAGAGTATACCATTCAGTGTGATATTAAAAATTCATCTTTCCCAACCCTAAACGAGACCCCAATGTTAAATGGAACATAAGTGTGTCCTGAACTCTAACCCTAACCCTAACCATATGGGCCCATTCACTCTAATGAATCTCATAGGCTATAATGGAGAATGGAAAAGCATCCAAATTTTTTCCACATCAAGAGTATACCATTCAGTATGATATTAAAAATTCATCTTACCCAACCCTAAACCAGACCCCAATGTTAAATGGAACATAAGTGTGTCCTGAACTCTAACCCTAACCCTAACCCTTACCCTATGGGCCCATTCACTCTAATGAATCTCATAGGCTATAATGGAGAATGGAAAAACATCCAAATTTTTTCCCCATCAAGAGTATACCATTCAGTGTGATATTAAAAATTCATCTTTCCCAACCCTAAACGAGACCCCAATGTTAAATGGAACATAAGTGTGTCCTGAACTCTAACCCTAACCCTAACCCTTACCCTATGGGCCCATTCACTCTAATGAATCTCATAGGCTATAATGGAGAATGGAAAAACATCCAAAATTTTTCCCCATCAAGAGTATACCATTCAGGGTGATATTAAAAATTCATCTTTCCCAACCCTAAACGAGACCCCAATGTTAAATGGAACATAAGTGTTTCCTGAACTCTAACCCTAACCCTAACCCTTACCATATGGGCCCATTCACTCTAATGAATCTCATAGGCTATAATGGAGAATGGAAAAGCATCCAAATTTTTTCCACATCAAGAGTATACCATTCAGTGTGATATTAAAAATTCATCTTTCCCAACCCTAAACTAGACCCCAATGTTAAATGGAACATAAGTGTGTCCTGAACTCTAACCCTAACCCTTACCCTATGGGACCATTCACTCTAATGAATCTCATAGGCTATAATGGAGAATGGAAAAACATCCAAAATTTTCCCCCATCAAGAGTATACCATTCAGTGTGATATTAAAAATTCATCTTTCCCAACCCTAAACGAGACCCCAATGTTAAATGGAACATAAGTGTGTCCTGAACTCTAACCCTAACCCTAACCCTTACCCTATGGGCCCATTCACTCTAATGAATCTCATAGGCTATAATGGAGAATGGAAAAACATCCAAAATTTTTCCCCATCAAGAGTATACCATTCAGTGTGATATTAAAAATTCATCTTTCCCAACCCTAAACGAGACCCCAATGTTAAATGGAACATAAGTGTGTCCTGAACTCTAACCCTAACCCTTACCCTATGGGCCCATTCACTCTAATGAATCTCATAGGCTATAATGGAGAATGGAAAAACATCCAAAATTTTTCCCCATCAAGAGTATACCATTCAGTGTGATATTAAAAATTCATCTTTCCCAACCCTAAACGAGACCCCAATGTTAAATGGAACATAAGTGTTTCCTGAACTCTAACCCTAACCCTAACCCTTACCTTATGGGCCCATTCACTCTAATGAATCTCATAGGCTATAATGGAGAATGGAAAAACATCCAAAATTTTTCCCCATCAAGAGTATACCATTCAGTGTGATATTAAAAATTCATCTTTCCCAACCCTAAACGAGACCCCAATGTTAAATGGAACATAAGTGTGTCCTGAACTCTAACCCTAACCCTAACCATATGGGCCCATTCACTCTAATGAATCTCATAGGCTATAATGGAGAATGGAAAAGCATCCAAATTTTTTCCACATCAAGAGTATACCATTCAGTATGATATTAAAAATTCATCTTACCCAACCCTAAACCAGACCCCAATGTTAAATGGAACGTAAGTGTGTCCTGAACTCTAACCCTAACCCTAACCCTTACCCTATGGGCCCATTCACTCTAATGAATCTCATAGGCTATAATGGAGAATGGAAAAACATCCAAAATTTTTCCCCATCAAGAGTATACCATTCAGTGTGATATTAAAAATTCATCTTTCCCAACCCTAAACGAGACCCCAATGTTAAATGGAACATAAGTGTGTCCTGAACTCTAACCCTAACCCTTACCCTATGGGCCCATTCACTCTAATGAATCTCATAGGCTATAATGGAGAATGGAAAAACATCCAAAATTTTTCCCCATCAAGAGTATACCATTCAGTGTGATATTAAAAATTCATCTTTCCCAACCCTAAACGAGACCCCAATGTTAAATGGAACATAAGTGTTTCCTGAACTCTAACCCTAACCCTAACCCTTACCTTATGGGCCCATTCACTCTAATGAATCTCATAGGCTATAATGGAGAATGGAAAAACATCCAAAATTTTTCCCCATCAAGAGTATACCATTCAGTGTGATATTAAAAATTCATCTTTCCCAACCCTAAACGAGACCCCAATGTTAAATGGAACATAAGTGTGTCCTGAACTCTAACCCTAACCCTAACCATATGGGACCATTCACTCTAATGAATCTCATAGGCTATAATGGAGAATGGAAAAGCATCCAAATTTTTTCCACATCAAGAGTATACCATTCAGTATGATATTAAAAATTCATCTTACCCAACCCTAAACCAGACCCCAATGTTAAATGGAACGTAAGTGTGTCCTGAACTCTAACCCTAACCCTAACCCTTACCCTATGGGCCCATTCACTCTAATGAATCTCATAGGCTATAATGGAGAATGGAAAAACATCCAAATTTTTTCCCCATCAAGAGTATACCATTCAGTGTGATATTAAAAATTCATCTTTCCCAACCCTAAACGAGACCCCAATGTTAAATGGAACATAAGTGTGTCCTGAACTCTAACCCTAACCCTAACCCTTACCATATGGGCCCATTCACTCTAATGAATCTCATAGGCTATAATGGAGAATGGAAAAGCATCCAAATTTTTTCCACATCAAGAGTATACCATTCAGTGTGATATTAAAAATTCATCTTACCCAACCCTAAACGAGACTCCAATGTAAAATGGAACATAAGTGTGTCCTGAACTCTAACCCTAACCCTAACCCTTACCCTATGGGCCCATTCACTCTAATGAATCTCATAGGCTATAATGGAGAATGGAAAAACATCCAAAATTTTTCCCCATCAAGAGTATACCATTCAGTGTGATATTAAAAATTCATCTTTCCCAACCCTAAACGAGACCCCAATGTTAAATGGAACATAAGTGTTTCCTGAACTCTAACCCTAACCCTAACCCTTACCTTATGGGCCCATTCACTCTAATGAATCTCATAGGCTATAATGGAGAATGGAAAAACATCCAAAATTTTTCCCCATCAAGAGTATACCATTCAGTGTGATATTAAAAATTCATCTTTCCCAACCCTAAACGAGACCCCAATGTTAAATGGAACATAAGTGTGTCCTGAACTCTAACCCTAACCCTAACCATATGGGCCCATTCACTCTAATGAATCTCATAGGCTATAATGGAGAATGGAAAAGCATCCAAATTTTTTCCACATCAAGAGTATACCATTCAGTATGATATTAAAAATTCATCTTACCCAACCCTAAACCAGACCCCAATGTTAAATGGAACGTAAGTGTGTCCTGAACTCTAACCCTAACCCTAACCCTTACCCTATGGGCCCATTCACTCTAATGAATCTCATAGGCTATAATGGAGAATGGAAAAACATCCAAATTTTTTCCCCATCAAGAGTATACCATTCAGTGTGATATTAAAAATTCATCTTTCCCAACCCTAAACGAGACCCCAATGTTAAATGGAACATAAGTGTGTCCTGAACTCTAACCCTAACCCTAACCCTTACCATATGGGCCCATTCACTCTAATGAATCTCATAGGCTATAATGGAGAATGGAAAAGCATCCAAATTTTTTCCACATCAAGAGTATACCATTCAGTGTGATATTAAAAATTCATCTTACCCAACCCTAAACGAGACTCCAATGTAAAATGGAACATAAGTGTGTCCTGAACTCTAACCCTAACCCTAACCCTTACCCTATGGGCCCATTCACTCTAATGAATCTCATAGGCTATAATGGAGAATGGAAAAACATCCAAAATTTTTCCCCATCAAGAGTATACCATTCAGTGTGATATTAAAAATTCATCTTTCCCAACCCTAAACGAGACCCCAATGTTAAATGGAACATAAGTGTGTCCTGAACTCTAACCCTAACCCTAACCCTTACCCTATGGGACCATTCACTCTAATGAATCTCATAGGCTATAATGGAGAATGGAAAAACATCCAAAATTTTTCCCCATCAAGAGTATACCATTCAGGGTGATATTAAAAATTCATCTTTCCCAACCCTAAACGAGACCCCAATGTTAAATGGAACATAAGTGTTTCCTGAACTCTAACCCTAACCCTAACCCTTACCATATGGGCCCATTCACTCTAATGAATCTCATAGGCTATAATGGAGAATGGAAAAGCATCCAAATTTTTTCCACATCAAGAGTATACCATTCAGTGTGATATTAAAAATTCATCTTTCCCAACCCTAAACTAGACCCCAATGTTAAATGGAACATAAGTGTGTCCTGAACTCTAACCCTAACCCTTACCCTATGGGACCATTCACTCTAATGAATCTCATAGGCTATAATGGAGAATGGAAAAACATCCAAAATTTTCCCCCATCAAGAGTATACCATTCAGTGTGATATTAAAAATTCATCTTTCCCAACCCTAAACGAGACCCCAATGTTAAATGGAACATAAGTGTGTCCTGAACTCTAACCCTAACCCTAACCCTTACCCTATGGGCCCATTCACTCTAATGAATCTCATAGGCTATAATGGAGAATGGAAAAACATCCAAAATTTTTCCCCATCAAGAGTATACCATTCAGTGTGATATTAAAAATTCATCTTTCCCAACCCTAAACGAGACCCCAATGTTAAATGGAACATAAGTGTGTCCTGAACTCTAACCCTAACCCTTACCCTATGGGCCCATTCACTCTAATGAATCTCATAGGCTATAATGGAGAATGGAAAAACATCCAAAATTTTTCCCCATCAAGAGTATACCATTCAGTGTGATATTAAAAATTCATCTTTCCCAACCCTAAACGAGACCCCAATGTTAAATGGAACATAAGTGTTTCCTGAACTCTAACCCTAACCCTAACCCTTACCTTATGGGCCCATTCACTCTAATGAATCTCATAGGCTATAATGGAGAATGGAAAAACATCCAAAATTTTTCCCCATCAAGAGTATACCATTCAGTGTGATATTAAAAATTCATCTTTCCCAACCCTAAACGAGACCCCAATGTTAAATGGAACATAAGTGTGTCCTGAACTCTAACCCTAACCCTAACCATATGGGCCCATTCACTCTAATGAATCTCATAGGCTATAATGGAGAATGGAAAAGCATCCAAATTTTTTCCACATCAAGAGTATACCATTCAGTATGATATTAAAAATTCATCTTACCCAACCCTAAACCAGACCCCAATGTTAAATGGAACGTAAGTGTGTCCTGAACTCTAACCCTAACCCTAACCCTTACCCTATGGGCCCATTCACTCTAATGAATCTCATAGGCTATAATGGAGAATGGAAAAACATCCAAATTTTTTCCCCATCAAGAGTATACCATTCAGTGTGATATTAAAAATTCATCTTTCCCAACCCTAAACGAGACCCCAATGTTAAATGGAACATAAGTGTGTCCTGAACTCTAACCCTAACCCTAACCCTTACCATATGGGCCCATTCACTCTAATGAATCTCATAGGCTATAATGGAGAATGGAAAAGCATCCAAATTTTTTCCACATCAAGAGTATACCATTCAGTGTGATATTAAAAATTCATCTTACCCAACCCTAAACGAGACTCCAATGTAAAATGGAACATAAGTGTGTCCTGAACTCTAACCCTAACCCTAACCCTTACCCTATGGGCCCATTCACTCTAATGAATCTCATAGGCTATAATGGAGAATGGAAAAACATCCAAAATTTTTCCCCATCAAGAGTATACCATTCAGTGTGATATTAAAAATTCATCTTTCCCAACCCTAAACGAGACCCCAATGTTAAATGGAACATAAGTGTGTCCTGAACTCTAACCCTAACCCTAACCCTTACCCTATGGGACCATTCACTCTAATGAATCTCATAGGCTATAATGGAGAATGGAAAAACATCCAAAATTTTTCCCCATCAAGAGTATACCATTCAGGGTGATATTAAAAATTCATCTTTCCCAACCCTAAACGAGACCCCAATGTTAAATGGAACATAAGTGTTTCCTGAACTCTAACCCTAACCCTAACCCTTACCATATGGGCCCATTCACTCTAATGAATCTCATAGGCTATAATGGAGAATGGAAAAGCATCCAAATTTTTTCCACATCAAGAGTATACCATTCAGTGTGATATTAAAAATTCATCTTTCCCAACCCTAAACTAGACCCCAATGTTAAATGGAACATAAGTGTGTCCTGAACTCTAACCCTAACCCTTACCCTATGGGACCATTCACTCTAATGAATCTCATAGGCTATAATGGAGAATGGAAAAACATCCAAAATTTTCCCCCATCAAGAGTATACCATTCAGTGTGATATTAAAAATTCATCTTTCCCAACCCTAAACGAGACCCCAATGTTAAATGGAACATAAGTGTGTCCTGAACTCTAACCCTAACCCTAACCCTTACCCTATGGGCCCATTCACTCTAATGAATCTCATAGGCTATAATGGAGAATGGAAAAACATCCAAAATTTTTCCCCATCAAGAGTATACCATTCAGTGTGATATTAAAAATTCATCTTTCCCAACCCTAAACGAGACCCCAATGTTAAATGGAACATAAGTGTGTCCTGAACTCTAACCCTAACCCTTACCCTATGGGCCCATTCACTCTAATGAATCTCATAGGCTATAATGGAGAATGGAAAAACATCCAAAATTTTTCCCCATCAAGAGTATACCATTCAGTGTGATATTAAAAATTCATCTTTCCCAACCCTAACTGAGACCCCAATCTTAAATGGAACATAAGTGTGTCCTGAACTCTAACCCTAACCCTAACCCTTACCATATGGGCCCATTCGCTCTAATGCATCTCATAGGCTATAATGGAGAATGGAAAAACATCCAAAATTTTTCCCCATCAAGAGTATACCATTCAGTGTGATATTAAAAATTCATCTTTCCCAACCCTAAATGAGACCCCAATGTTAAATGGAACATAAGTGTGTCCTGAACTCTAACCCTAACCCTTACCCTATGGGCCCATTCACTCTAATGAATCTCATAGGCTATAATGGAGAATGGAAAAACATCCAAAATTTTTCCCCATCAAGAGTATACCATTCAGTGTGATATTAAAAATTCATCTTTCCCAACCCTAAACGAGACCCCAATGTTAAATGGAACATAAGTGTTTCCTGAACTCTAACCCTAACCCTAACCCTTACCTTATGGGCCCATTCACTCTAATGAATCTCATAGGCTATAATGGAGAATGGAAAAACATCCAAAATTTGTCCCCATCAAGAGTATACCATTCAGTGTGATATTAAAAATTCATCTTTCCCAACCCTAAACGAGACCCCAATGTTAAATGGAACATAAGTGTGTCCTGAACTCTAACCCTAACCCTAACCATATGGGCCCATTCACTCTAATGAATCTCATAGGCTATAATGGAGAATGGAAAAGCATCCAAATTTTTTCCACATCAAGAGTATACCATTCAGTATGATATTAAAAATTCATCTTACCCAACCCTAAACCAGACCCCAATGTTAAATGGAACGTAAGTGTGTCCTGAACTCTAACCCTAACCCTAACCCTTACCCTATGGGCCCATTCACTCTAATGAATCTCATAGGCTATAATGGAGAATGGAAAAACATCCAAATTTTTTCCCCATCAAGAGTATACCATTCAGTGTGATATTAAAAATTCATCTTTCCCAACCCTAAACGAGACCCCAATGTTAAATGGAACATAAGTGTGTCCTGAACTCTAACCCTAACCCTAACCCTTACCATATGGGCCCATTCACTCTAATGAATCTAATAGGCTATAATGGAGAATGGAAAAGCATCCAAATTTTTTCCACATCAAGAGTATACCATTCAGTGTGATATTAAAAATTCATCTTACCCAACCCTAAACGAGACTCCAATGTAAAATGGAACATAAGTGTGTCCTGAACTCTAACCCTAACCCTAACCCTTACCCTATGGGCCCATTCACTCTAATGAATCTCATAGGCTATAATGGAGAATGGAAAAACATCCAAAATTTTTCCCCATCAAGAGTATACCATTCAGTGTGATATTAAAAATTCATCTTTCCCAACCCTAAACGAGACCCCAATGTTAAATGGAACATAAGTGTGTCCTGAACTCTAACCCTAACCCTAACCCTTACCCTATGGGACCATTCACTCTAATGAATCTCATAGGCTATAATGGAGAATGGAAAAACATCCAAAATTTTTCCCCATCAAGAGTATACCATTCAGGGTGATATTAAAAATTCATCTTTCCCAACCCTAAACGAGACCCCAATGTTAAATGGAACATAAGTGTTTCCTGAACTCTAACCCTAACCCTAACCCTTACCATATGGGCCCATTCACTCTAATGAATCTCATAGGCTATAATGGAGAATGGAAAAGCATCCAAATTTTTTCCACATCAAGAGTATACCATTCAGTGTGATATTAAAAATTCATCTTTCCCAACCCTAAACTAGACCCCAATGTTAAATGGAACATAAGTGTGTCCTGAACTCTAACCCTAACCCTTACCCTATGGGACCATTCACTCTAATGAATCTCATAGGCTATAATGGAGAATGGAAAAACATCCAAAATTTTCCCCCATCAAGAGTATACCATTCAGTGTGATATTAAAAATTCATCTTTCCCAACCCTAAACGAGACCCCAATGTTAAATGGAACATAAGTGTGTCCTGAACTCTAACCCTAACCCTAACCCTTACCCTATGGGCCCATTCACTCTAATGAATCTCATAGGCTATAATGGAGAATGGAAAAACATCCAAAATTTTTCCCCATCAAGAGTATACCATTCAGTGTGATATTAAAAATTCATCTTTCCCAACCCTAAACGAGACCCCAATGTTAAATGGAACATAAGTGTGTCCTGAACTCTAACCCTAACCCTTACCCTATGGGCCCATTCACTCTAATGAATCTCATAGGCTATAATGGAGAATGGAAAAACATCCAAAATTTTTCCCCATCAAGAGTATACCATTCAGTGTGATATTAAAAATTCATCTTTCCCAACCCTAAACGAGACCCCAATGTTAAATGGAACATAAGTGTTTCCTGAACTCTAACCCTAACCCTAACCCTTACCATATGGGCCCATTCACTCTAATGAATCTCATAGGCTATAATGGAGAATGGAAAAACATCCAAAATTTTTCCCCATCAAGAGTATACCATTCAGTGTGATATTAAAAATTCATCTTTCCCAACCCTAAACGAGACCCCAATGTTAAATGGAACATAAGTGTTTCCTGAACTCTAACCCTAACCCTAACCCTTACCATATGGGCCCATTCACTCTAATGAATCTCATAGGCTATAATGGAGAATGGAAAAGCATCCAAATTTTTTCCACATCAAGAGTATACCATTCAGTGTGATATTAAAAATTCATCTTTCCCAACCCTAAACTAGACCCCAATGTTAAATGGAACATAAGTGTGTCCTGAACTCTAACCCTAACCCTTACCCTATGGGACCATTCACTCTAATGAATCTCATAGGCTATAATGGAGAATGGAAAAACATCCAAAATTTTCCCCCATCAAGAGTATACCATTCAGTGTGATATTAAAAATTCATCTTTCCCAACCCTAAACGAGACCCCAATGTTAAATGGAACATAAGTGTGTCCTGAACTCTAACCCTAACCCTTACCCTATGGGCCCATTCACTCTAATGAATCTCATAGGCTATAATGGAGAATGGAAAAACATCCAAAATTTTTCCCCATCAGGAGTATACCATTCAGTGTGATATTAAAAATTCATCTTTCCCAACCCTAAACGAGACCCCAATGTTAAATGGAACATAAGTGTGTCCTGAACTCTAACCCTAACCCTTACCCTATGGGCCCATTCACTCTAATGAATCTCATAGGCTATAATGGAGAATGGAAAAACATCCAAAATTTTTCCCCATCAAGAGTATACCATTCAGTGTGATATTAAAAATTCATCTTTCCCAACCCTAAACGAGACCCCAATGTTAAATGGAACATAAGTGTTTCCTGAACTCTAACCCTAACCCTAACCCTTACCATATGGGCCCATTCACTCTAATGAATCTCATAGGCTATAATGGAGAATGGAAAAACATCCAAAATTTTTCCCCATCAAGAGTATACCATTCAGTGTGATATTAAAAATTCATCTTTCCCAACCCTAAACGAGACCCCAATGTTAAATGGAACATAAGTGTGTCCTGAACTCTAACCCTAACCCTAACCATATGGGCCCATTCACTCTAATGAATCTCATAGGCTATAATGGAGAATGGAAAAGCATCCAAATTTTTTCCACATCAAGAGTATACCATTCAGTATGATATTAAAAATTCATCTTACCCAACCCTAAACCAGACCCCAATGTTAAATGGAACGTAAGTGTGTCCTGAACTCTAACCCTAACCCTAACCCTTACCCTATGGGCCCATTCACTCTAATGAATCTCATAGGCTATAATGGAGAATGGAAAAACATCCAAATTTTTTCCCCATCAAGAGTATACCATTCAGTGTGATATTAAAAATTCATCTTTCCCAACCCTAAACGAGACCCCAATGTTAAATGGAACATAAGTGTGTCCTGAACTCTAACCCTAACCCTAACCCTTACCATATGGGCCCATTCACTCTAATGAATCTCATAGGCTATAATGGAGAATGGAAAAGCATCCAAATTTTTTCCACATCAAGAGTATACCATTCAGTGTGATATTAAAAATTCATCTTACCCAACCCTAAACGAGACTCCAATGTAAAATGGAACATAAGTGTGTCCTGAACTCTAACCCTAACCCTAACCCTTACGCTATGGGCCCATTCACTCTAATGAATCTCATAGGCTATAATGGAGAATGGAAAAACATCCAAAATTTTTCCCCATCAAGAGTATACCATTCAGTGTGATATTAAAAATTCATCTTTCCCAACCCTAAACGAGACCCCAATGTTAAATGGAACATAAGTGTGTCCTGAACTCTAACCCTAACCCTAACCCTTACCCTATGGGACCATTCACTCTAATGAATCTCATAGGCTATAATGGAGAATGGAAAAACATCCAAAATTTTTCCCCATCAAGAGTATACCATTCAGTGTGATATTAAAAATTCATCTTTCCCAACCCTAAACTAGACCCCAATGTTAAATGGAACATAAGTGTTTCCTGAACTCTAACCCTAACCCTAACCCTTACCATATGGGCCCATTCACTCTAATGAATCTCATAGGCTATAATGGAGAAAGGAAAAACATCCAAAATTTTTCCCCATCAAGAGTATACCATTCAGTGTGATATTAAAAATTCATCTTTCCCAACCCTAAACGAGACCCCAATGTTAAATGGAACATAAGTGTGTCCTGAACTCTAACCCTAACCCTAAACATATGGGCCCATTCACTCTAATGAATCTCATAGGCTATAATGGAGAATGGAAAAACATCCAAATTTTTTCCACATCAAGAGTATACCATTCAGTGTGATATTAAAAATTCATCTTTCCCAACCCTAAACGAGACCCCAATGTTAAATGGAACATAAGTGTGTCCTGAACTCTAACCCTAACTCTAACCCTTACCATATGGGCCCATTCACTCTAATGAATCTCATAGGCTATAATGGAGAATGGAAAACCATCCAAATTTTTTCCACATCAAGAGTATACCATTCAGTGTGATATTAAAAATTCATCTTACCCAACCCTAAACGAGACTCCAATGTAAAATGGAACATAAGTGTGTCCTGAACTCTAACCCTAACCCTAACCCTTACCCTATGGGCCCATTCACTCTAATGAATCTCATAGGCTATAATGGAGAATGGAAAAACATCCAAAATTTTTCCCCATCAAGAGTATACCATTCAGTGTGATATTAAAAATTCATCTTTCCCAACCCTAAACGAGACCCCAATGTTAAATGGAACATAAGTGTGTCCTGAACTCTAACCCTAACCCTAACCCTTACCCTATGGGCCCATTCACTCTAATGAATCTCATAGGCTATAATGGACAATGGAAAAACATCCAAAATTTTTCCCCATCAAGAGTATACCATTCAGTGTGATATTAAAAATTCATCTTTCCCAACCCTAAACGAGACCCCAATGTTAAATGGAACATAAGTGTTTCCTGAACTCTAACCCTAACCCTAACCCTTACCATATGGGCCCATTCACTCTAATGAATCTCATAGGCTATAATGGAGAATGGAAAAGCATCCAAATTTTTTCCACATCAAGAGTATACCATTCAGTGTGATATTAAAAATTCATCTTTCCCAACCCTAAACTAGACCCCAATGTTAAATGGAACATAAGTGTGTCCTGAACTCTAACCCTAACCCTTACCCTATGGGACCATTCACTCTAATGAATCTCATAGGCTATAATGGAGAATGGAAAAACATCCAAAATTTTTCCCCATCAAGAGTATACCATTCAGTGTGATATTAAAAATTCATCTTTCCCAACCCTAAACGAGACCCCAATGTTAAATGGAACATAAGTGTGTCCTGAACTCTAACCCTAACCCTAACCCTTACCCTATGGGCCCATTCACTCTAATGAATCTCATAGGCTATAATGGGGAATGGAAAAACATCCAAATTTTTTCCACATCAAGAATATACCATTCAGAGTGATATTAAAAATTCATCTTTCCCAACCCTAAATGAGACCCCAATGTTAAATGGAACATAAGTGTGTCCTGAACTCTAACCCTAACCCTTACCCTATGGGCCCATTCACTCTAATGAATCTCATAGGCTATAATGGAGAATAGAAAAACATCCAAAATTTTTCCCCATCAAGAGTATACCATTCAGTGTGATATTAAAAATTCATCTTTCCCAACCCTAAACGAGACCCCAATGTAAAATGGAACATAAGTGTGTCCTGAACTCTAACCCTAACCCTAACCCTTACCCTATGGCCCCATTCACTCTAATGAATCTCATAGGCTATAATGGAGAATGGAAAAACATCCAAAAATTTTTTCCATCAAGAGTATACCATTCAGTGTGATATTAAAAATTCATCTTTCCCAACCCTAAACGAGACCCCAATGTTAAATGGAACATAAGTGTGTCCTGAACTCTAACCCTAACCCTAACCCTTACCATATGGGCCCATTCACTCTAATGAATCTCATAGGCTATAATGGAGAATGGAAAAGCATCCAAATTTTTTCCACATCAAGAGTATACCATTCAGTGTGATATTAAGAATTCATCTTACCCAACCCTAAACCAGACCCCAATGTTAAATGGAACATAAGTGTGTCCTGAACTCTAACCCTAACCCTAACCCTTACCCTATGGGCCCATTCACTCTAATGAATCTCATAGGCTATAATGGAGAATGGAAAAACATCCAAAATTTTTCCCCATCAAGAGTATACCATTCAGTGTGATATTAAAAATTCATCTTTCCCAACCCTAAACGAGACCCCAATGTTAAATGGAACATAAGTGTGTCCTGAACTCTAACCCTAACCCTAACCCTTACCTTATGGGCCCATTCACTCTAATGAATCTCATAGGATATAATGGAGAATGGAAAAGCATCCAAATTTTTTCCACATCAAGAGTATACCATTCAGTGTGATATTAAAAATTCATCTTACCCAACCCTAAACCAGACCCCAATTTTAAATGGAACATAAGTGTGTCCTGAACTCTAACCCTAACCCTTACCCTATGGGCCCATTCACTCTATTGAATCTCATAGGCTATAATGGAGAATGGAAAAACATCCAAAATTTTTCCCCATCAAGAGTATACCATTCAGTGTGATATTAAAAATTCATCTTTCCCAACCCTAAACGAGACCCCAATGTTAAATGGAACATAATTGTGTCCTGAACTCTAACCCTAACCCTAACCCTTACCATATGGGCCCATTCACTCTAATGAATCTCATAGGCTATAATGGAGAATGGAAAAGCATCTAAATTTTTTCCACATCAAGAGTATACCATTCAGTGTGATATTAAAAATTCATCTTTCCCAACCCTAAACTAGACCCCAATGTTAAATGGAACATAAGTGTGTCCTGAACTCTAACCCTAACCCTTACCCTATGGGACCATTCACTCTAATGAATCTCATAGGCTATAATGGAGAATGCAAAAACATCCAAAATTTTTCCCCATCCAGAGTATACCATTCAGTGTGATATTAAAAATTCATCTTTCCCAACCCTAAACGAGACCCCAATGTTAAATGGAACATAAGTGTGTCCTGAACTCTAACCCTAACCCTAACCCTTACCCTATGGGCCCATTCACTCTAATGAATCTCATAGGCTATAATGGAGAATGGAAAAACATCCAAAATTTTTCCCCATCAAGAGTATACCATTCAGTGTGATATTAAAAATTCATCTTTCCCAACCCTAAACGAGACCCCAATGTTAAATGGAACATAAGTGTGTCCTGAACTCTAACCCTAACCCTAACCCTTACCCTATGGGCCCATTCACTCTAATGAATCTCATAGGCTATAATGGAGAATGGAAAAACATCCAAAATTTTTCCCCATCAAGAGTATACCATTCAGTGTGATATTAAAAATTCATCTTTCCCAACCCTAAACGAGACCCCAATGTTAAATGGAACATAAGTGTTTCCTGAACTCTAACCCTAACCCTAACCCTTACCATATGGGCCCATTCACTCTAATGAATCTCATAGGCTATAATGGAGAATGGAAAAACATCCAAAATTTTTCCCCATCAAGAGTATACCATTCAGTGTGATATTAAAAATTCATCTTTCCCAACCCTAAACGAGACCCCAATGTTAAATGGAACATAAGTGTGTCCTGAACTCTAACCCTAACCCTAACCATATGGGCCCATTCACTCTAATGAATCTCATAGGCTATAATGGAGAATGGAAAAGCATCCAAATTTTTTCCACATCAAGAGTATACCATTCAGTATGATATTAAAAATTCATCTTACCCAACCCTAAACCA
The DNA here is from genome assembly GCF_032191835.1 of Heteronotia binoei. Classification (NCBI taxonomy): domain Eukaryota; kingdom Metazoa; phylum Chordata; class Lepidosauria; order Squamata; family Gekkonidae; genus Heteronotia; species Heteronotia binoei. The sequence goes on along the minus strand of NC_083239.1, from coordinate 45,870,970 downwards.
GACCCCAATGTAAAATGGAACATAAGTGTGTCCTGAACTCTAACCCTAACCCTAACCCTTACCCTATGGGCCCATTCACTCTAATGAATCTCATAGGCTATAATGGAGAATGGAAAAACATCCAAAATTTTTCCCCATCAAGAGTATACCATTCAGTGTGATATTAAAAATTCATCTTTCCCAACCCTAAACGAGACCCCAATGTTAAATGGAACATAAGTGTGTCCTGAACTCTAACCCTAACCCTAACCCTTACCCTATGGGCCCATTCACTCTAATGAATCTCATAGGCTATAATGGACAATGGAAAAACATCCAAAATTTTTCCCCATCAAGAGTATACCATTCAGTGTGATATTAAAAATTCATCTTTCCCAACCCTAAACGAGACCCCAATGTTAAATGGAACATAAGTGTTTCCTGAACTCTAACCCTAACCCTAACCCTTACCATATGGGCCCATTCACTCTAATGAATCTCATAGGCTATAATGGAGAATGGAAAAGCATCCAAATTTTTTCCACATCAAGAGTATACCATTCAGTGTGATATTAAAAATTCATCTTTCCCAACCCTAAACTAGACCCCAATGTTAAATGGAACATAAGTGTGTCCTGAACTCTAACCCTAACCCTTACCCTATGGGACCATTCACTCTAATGAATCTCATAGGCTATAATGGAGAATGGAAAAACATCCAAAATTTTTCCCCATCAAGAGTATACCATTCAGTGTGATATTAAAAATTCATCTTTCCCAACCCTAAACGAGACCCCAATGTTAAATGGAACATAAGTGTGTCCTGAACTCTAACCCTAACCCTAACCCTTACCCTATGGGCCCATTCACTCTAATGAATCTCATAGGCTATAATGGGGAATGGAAAAACATCCAAATTTTTTCCACATCAAGAATATACCATTCAGAGTGATATTAAAAATTCATCTTTCCCAACCCTAAATGAGACCCCAATGTTAAATGGAACATAAGTGTGTCCTGAACTCTAACCCTAACCCTTACCCTATGGGCCCATTCACTCTAATGAATCTCATAGGCTATAATGGAGAATAGAAAAACATCCAAAATTTTTCCCCATCAAGAGTATACCATTCAGTGTGATATTAAAAATTCATCTTTCCCAACCCTAAACGAGACCCCAATGTAAAATGGAACATAAGTGTGTCCTGAACTCTAACCCTAACCCTAACCCTTACCCTATGGCCCCATTCACTCTAATGAATCTCATAGGCTATAATGGAGAATGGAAAAACATCCAAAAATTTTTTCCATCAAGAGTATACCATTCAGTGTGATATTAAAAATTCATCTTTCCCAACCCTAAACGAGACCCCAATGTTAAATGGAACATAAGTGTGTCCTGAACTCTAACCCTAACCCTAACCCTTACCATATGGGCCCATTCACTCTAATGAATCTCATAGGCTATAATGGAGAATGGAAAAGCATCCAAATTTTTTCCACATCAAGAGTATACCATTCAGTGTGATATTAAGAATTCATCTTACCCAACCCTAAACCAGACCCCAATGTTAAATGGAACATAAGTGTGTCCTGAACTCTAACCCTAACCCTAACCCTTACCCTATGGGCCCATTCACTCTAATGAATCTCATAGGCTATAATGGAGAATGGAAAAACATCCAAAATTTTTCCCCATCAAGAGTATACCATTCAGTGTGATATTAAAAATTCATCTTTCCCAACCCTAAACGAGACCCCAATGTTAAATGGAACATAAGTGTGTCCTGAACTCTAACCCTAACCCTAACCCTTACCTTATGGGCCCATTCACTCTAATGAATCTCATAGGATATAATGGAGAATGGAAAAGCATCCAAATTTTTTCCACATCAAGAGTATACCATTCAGTGTGATATTAAAAATTCATCTTACCCAACCCTAAACCAGACCCCAATTTTAAATGGAACATAAGTGTGTCCTGAACTCTAACCCTAACCCTTACCCTATGGGCCCATTCACTCTATTGAATCTCATAGGCTATAATGGAGAATGGAAAAACATCCAAAATTTTTCCCCATCAAGAGTATACCATTCAGTGTGATATTAAAAATTCATCTTTCCCAACCCTAAACGAGACCCCAATGTTAAATGGAACATAATTGTGTCCTGAACTCTAACCCTAACCCTAACCCTTACCATATGGGCCCATTCACTCTAATGAATCTCATAGGCTATAATGGAGAATGGAAAAGCATCTAAATTTTTTCCACATCAAGAGTATACCATTCAGTGTGATATTAAAAATTCATCTTTCCCAACCCTAAACTAGACCCCAATGTTAAATGGAACATAAGTGTGTCCTGAACTCTAACCCTAACCCTTACCCTATGGGACCATTCACTCTAATGAATCTCATAGGCTATAATGGAGAATGCAAAAACATCCAAAATTTTTCCCCATCCAGAGTATACCATTCAGTGTGATATTAAAAATTCATCTTTCCCAACCCTAAACGAGACCCCAATGTTAAATGGAACATAAGTGTGTCCTGAACTCTAACCCTAACCCTAACCCTTACCCTATGGGCCCATTCACTCTAATGAATCTCATAGGCTATAATGGAGAATGGAAAAACATCCAAAATTTTTCCCCATCAAGAGTATACCATTCAGTGTGATATTAAAAATTCATCTTTCCCAACCCTAAACGAGACCCCAATGTTAAATGGAACATAAGTGTGTCCTGAACTCTAACCCTAACCCTAACCCTTACCCTATGGGCCCATTCACTCTAATGAATCTCATAGGCTATAATGGAGAATGGAAAAACATCCAAAATTTTTCCCCATCAAGAGTATACCATTCAGTGTGATATTAAAAATTCATCTTTCCCAACCCTAAACGAGACCCCAATGTTAAATGGAACATAAGTGTTTCCTGAACTCTAACCCTAACCCTAACCCTTACCATATGGGCCCATTCACTCTAATGAATCTCATAGGCTATAATGGAGAATGGAAAAACATCCAAAATTTTTCCCCATCAAGAGTATACCATTCAGTGTGATATTAAAAATTCATCTTTCCCAACCCTAAACGAGACCCCAATGTTAAATGGAACATAAGTGTGTCCTGAACTCTAACCCTAACCCTAACCATATGGGCCCATTCACTCTAATGAATCTCATAGGCTATAATGGAGAATGGAAAAGCATCCAAATTTTTTCCACATCAAGAGTATACCATTCAGTATGATATTAAAAATTCATCTTACCCAACCCTAAACCAGACCCCAATGTTAAATGGAACATAAGTGTGTCCTGAACTCTAACCCTAACCCTAACCCTTACCCTATGGGCCCATTCACTCTAATGAATCTCATAGGCTATAATGGAGAATGGAAAAACATCCAAATTTTTTCCCCATCAAGAGTATACCATTCAGTGTGATATTAAAAATTCATCTTTCCCAACCCTAAACGAGACCCCAATGTTAAATGGAACATAAGTGTGTCCTGAACTCTAACCCTAACCCTAACCCTTACCATATGGGCCCATTCACTCTAAAGAATCTCATAGGCTATAATGGAGAATGGAAAAACATCCAAAATTTTTCCCCATCAAGAGTATACCATTCAGTGTGATATTAAAAATTCATCTTTCCCAACCCTGAACGAGACCCCAATGTTAAATGGAACATAAGTGTGTCCTGAACTCTAACCCTAACCCTAACCCTTACCCTATGGGCCCATTCACTCTAATGAATCTCATAGGCTATAATGGAGAATGGAAAAACATCCAAAATTTTTCCCCATCAAGAGTATACCATTCAGTGTGATATTAAAAATTCATCTTTCCCAACCCTAAACGAGACCCCAATGTTAAATGGAACATAAGTGTTTCCTGAACTCTAACCCTAACCCTAACCCTTACCCTATGGGCCCATTCACTCTAATGAATCTCATAGGCTATAATGGAGAAAGGAAAAACATCCAAAATTTTTCCCCATCAAGAGTATACCATTCAGTGTGATATTAAAAATTCATCTTTCCCAACCCTAAACGAGACCCCAATGTTAAATGGAACATAAGTGTGTCCTGAACTCTAACCCTAACCCTAAACATATGGGCCCATTCACTCTAATGAATCTCATAGGCTATAATGGAGAATGGAAAAGCATCCAAATTTTTTCCACATCAAGAGTATACCATTCAGTGTGATATTAAAAATTCATCTTACCCAACCCTAAACCAGACCCCAATTTTAAATGGAACATAAGGGGGTCCTGAACTCTAACCCTAACACTTACCCTATGGGCCCATTCACTCTATTGAATCTCATAGGCTATAATGGAGAATGGAAAAACATCCAAATTTTTTCCACATCAAGAATATACCATTCAGAGTGATATTAAAAATTCATCTTTCCCAACCCTAAATGAGACCCCAATGTTAAATGGAACATAAGTGTGTCCTGAACTCTAACCCTAACCCTTACCCTATGGGCCCATTCACTCTAATAAATCTCATAGGCTATAATGGAGAATGGAAAAACATCCAAATTTTTTCCCCATCAAGAGTATACCATTCAGTGTGATATTAAAAATTCACCTTTCCCAACCCTAAACGAGACCCCAATGTAAAATGGAACATAAGTGTGTCCTGAACTCTAACCCTAACCCTAACCCTTACCCTATGGGCCCATTCACTCTAATGAATCTTATAGGCTATAATGGAGAATGGAAAAACATCCAAAAAATTTTTCCATCAAGAGTATACCATTCAGTGTGATATTAAAAATTCATCTTTCCCAACCCTAAACGAGACCCCAATGTAAAATGGAACATAAGTGTGTCCTGAACTCTAACCCTAACCCTAACCCTTACCATATGGGCCCATTCACTCTAATGAATCTCATAGGCTATAATGGAGAATGGAAAAACATCCAAAATTTTTCCCCATCAAGAGTATACCATTCAGTGTGATATTAAAAATTCATCTTTCCCAACCCTAAACGAGACCCCAATGTTAAATGGAACATAAGTGTGTCCTGAACTCTAACCCTAACCCTAACCCTTACCATATGGGCCCATTCACTCTAATGAATCTCATAGGCTATAATGGAGAATGGAAAAACATCCAAAATTTTCCCCCATCAAGAGTATACCATTCAGTGTGATATTAAAAATTCATCTTTCCCAACCCTAAACCAGACCCCAATGTTAAATGGAACATAAGTGTGTCCTGAACTCTAACCCTAACCCTTACCCTATGGGCCCATTCAATCTAATGAATCTCATAGGCTATAATGGAGAATGGAAAAACATCCAAAATTTTTCCCCATCAAGAGTATACCATTCAGTGTGATATTAAAAATTCATCTTTCCCAACCCTAAACGAGACCCCAATGTTAAATGGAACATAAGTGTGTCCTGAACTCTAACCCTAACCCTAACCCTTACCATATGGGCCCATTCACTCTAATGAATCTCATAGGCTATAATGGAGAATGGAAAAACATCCAAAATTTTTCCCCATCAAGAGTATACCATTCAGTGTGATATTAAAAATTCATCTTTCCCAACCCTAAACGAGACCCCAATGTTAAATGGAACATAAGTGTGTCCTGAACTCTAACCCTAACCCTAACCCTTACCCTATGGGCCCATTCACTCTAATGAATCTCATAGGCTATAATGGAGAATGGAAAAACATCCAAAATTTTTCCCCATCAAGAGTATACCATTCAGTGTGATATTAAAAATTCATCTTACCCAACCCTAAACCAGACCCCAATTTTAAATGGAACATAAGTGTGTCCTGAACTCTAACCCTAACCCTTACCCTATGGGCCCATTCACTGTATTGAATCTCATAGGCTATAATGGAGAATGGAAAAACATCCAAAATTTTTCCCCATCAAGAGTATACCATTCAGTGTGATATTAAAAATTCATCTTTCCCAACCCTAAACGAGACCCCAATGTTAAATGGAACATAATTGTGTCCTGAACTCTAACCCTAACCCTAACCCTTACCATATGGGCCCATTCACTCTAATGAATCTCATAGGCTATAATGGAGAATGGAAAAACATCCAAATTTTTTCCACATCAAGAGTATACCATTCAGTGTGATATTAAAAATTCATCTTTCCCAACCCTAAACGAGACCCCAATGTTAAATGGAACATAAGTGTGTCCTGAACTCTAACCCTAACCCTAACCCTTACCCTATGGGCCCATTCACTCTAATGAATCTCATAGGCTATAATGGAGAATGGAAAAACATCCAAAATTTTTCCCCATCAAGAGTATACCATTCAGTGTGATATTAAAAATTCATCTTACCCAACCCTAAACCAGACCCCAATTTTAAATGGAACATAAGTGTGTCCTGAACTCTAACCCTAACCCTTACCCTATGGGCCCATTCACTCTATTGAATCTCATAGGCTATAATGGAGAATGGAAAAACATCCAAAATTTTTCCCCATCAAGAGTATACCATTCAGTGTGATATTAAAAATTCATCTTTCCCAACCCTAAACGAGACCCCAATGTTAAAGAGAACATAATTGTGTCCTGAACTCTAACCCTAACCCTAACCATATGGGCCCATTCACTCTAATGAATCTCATAGGCTATAATGGAGAATGGAAAAACATCCAAATTTTTTCCACATCAAGAGTATACCATTCAGTGTGATATTCAAAATTCATCTTTCCCAACCCTAAACGAGACCCCAATGTTAAATGGAACATAAGTGTGTCCTGAACTCTAACCCTAACCCTAACCCTTACCTTATGGGCCCATTCACTCTAATGAATCTCATAGGATATAATGGAGAATGGAAAAGCATCCAAATTTTTTCCACATCAAGAGTATACCATTCAGTGTGATATTAAAAATTCATCTTACCCAACCCTAAACCAGACCCCAATTTTAAATGGAACATAAGTGTGTCCTGAACTCTAACCCTAACCCTAAACATATGGGCCCATTCACTCTAATGAATCTCATAGGCTATAATGGAGAATGGAAAAGCATCCAAATTTTTTCCACATCAAGAGTATACCATTCAGTGTGATATTAAAAATTCATCTTACCCAACCCTAAACCAGACCCCAATTTTAAATGGAACATAAGGGGGTCCTGAACTCTAACCCTAACACTTACCCTATGGGCCCATTCACTCTATTGAATCTCATAGGCTATAAGGGAGAATGGAAAAACATCCAAATTTTTTCCACATCAAGAATATACCATTCAGAGTGATATTAAAAATTCATCTTTCCCAACCCTAAATGAGACCCCAATGTTAAATGGAACATAAGTGTGTCCTGAACTCTAACCCTAACCCTTACCCTATGGGCCCATTCACTCTAATAAATCTCATAGGCTATAATGGAGAATGGAAAAACATCCAAATTTTTTCCCCATCAAGAGTATACCATTCAGTGTGATATTAAAAATTCATCTTTCCCAACCCTAAACGAGACCCCAATGTAAAATGGAACATAAGTGTGTCCTGAACTCTAACCCTAACCCTAACCCTTACCCTATGGGCCCATTCACTCTAATGAATCTTATAGGCTATAATGGAGAATGGAAAAACATCCAAAAATTTTTTCCATCAAGAGTATACCATTCAGTGTGATATTAAAAATTCATCTTTCCCAACCCTAAACGAGACCCCAATGTAAAATGGAACATAAGTGTGTCCTGAACTCTAACCCTAACCCTAACCCTTACCATATGGGCCCATTCACTCTAATGAATCTCATAGGCTATAATGGAGAATGGAAAAACATCCAAAATTTTTCCCCATCAAGAGTATACCATTCAGTGTGATATTAAAAATTCATCTTTCCCAACCCTAAACGAGACCCCAATGTTAAATGGAACATAAGTGTGTCCTGAACTCTAACCCTAACCCTAACCCTTACCATATGGGCCCATTCACTCTAATGAATCTCATAGGCTATAATGGAGAATGGAAAAACATCCAAATTTTTCCCCCATCAAGAGTATACCATTCAGTGTGATATTAAAAATTCATCTTTCCCAACCCTAAACCAGACCCCAATGTTAAATGGAACATAAGTGTGTCCTGAACTCTAACCCTAACCCTTACCCTATGGGCCCATTCAATCTAATGAATCTCATAGGCTATAATGGAGAATGGAAAAACATCCAAAATTTTTCCCCATCAAGAGTATACCATTCAGTGTGATATTAAAAATTCATCTTTCCCAACCCTAAACGAGACCCCAATGTTAAATGGAACATAAGTGTGTCCTGAACTCTAACCCTAACCCTAACCCTTACCATATGGGCCCATTCACTCTAATGAATCTCATAGGCTATAATGGAGAATGGAAAAACATCCAAAATTTTTCCCCATCAAGAGTATACCATTCAGTGTGATATTAAAAATTCATCTTTCCCAACCCTAAACGAGACCCCAATGTTAAATGGAACATAAGTGTGTCCTGAACTCTAACCCTAACCCTAACCCTTACCCTATGGGCCCATTCACTCTAATGAATCTCATAGGCTATAATGGAGAATGGAAAAACATCCAAAATTTTTCCCCATCAAGAGTATACCATTCAGTGTGATATTAAAAATTCATCTTACCCAACCCTAAACCAGACCCCAATTTTAAATGGAACATAAGTGTGTCCTGAACTCTAACCCTAACCCTTACCCTATGGGCCCATTCACTGTATTGAATCTCATAGGCTATAATGGAGAATGGAAAAACATCCAAAATTTTTCCCCATCAAGAGTATACCATTCAGTGTGATATTAAAAATTCATCTTTCCCAACCCTAAACGAGACCCCAATGTTAAATGGAACATAATTGTGTCCTGAACTCTAACCCTAACCCTAACCCTTACCATATGGGCCCATTCACTCTAATGAATCTCATAGGCTATAATGGAGAATGGAAAAACATCCAAATTTTTTCCACATCAAGAGTATACCATTCAGTGTGATATTAAAAATTCATCTTTCCCAACCCTAAACGAGACCCCAATGTTAAATGGAACATAAGTGTGTCCTGAACTCTAACCCTAACCCTAACCCTTACCCTATGGGCCCATTCACTCTAATGAATCTCATAGGCTATAATGGAGAATGGAAAAACATCCAAAATTTTTCCCCATCAAGAGTATACCATTCAGTGTGATATTAAAAATTCATCTTACCCAACCCTAAACCAGACCCCAATTTTAAATGGAACATAAGTGTGTCCTGAACTCTAACCCTAACCCTTACCCTATGGGCCCATTCACTCTATTGAATCTCATAGGCTATAATGGAGAATGGAAAAACATCCAAAATTTTTCCCCATCAAGAGTATACCATTCAGTGTGATATTAAAAATTCATCTTTCCCAACCCTAAACGAGACCCCAATGTTAAAGAGAACATAATTGTGTCCTGAACTCTAACCCTAACCCTAACCCTTACCATATGGGCCCATTCACTCTAATGAATCTCATAGGCTATAATGGAGAATGGAAAAACATCCAAATTTTTTCCACATCAAGAGTATACCATTCAGTGTGATATTCAAAATTCATCTTTCCCAACCCTAAACGAGACCCCAATGTTAAATGGAACATAAGTGTGTCCTGAACTCTAACCCTAACCCTAACCCTTACCTTATGGGCCCATTCACTCTAATGAATCTCATAGGATATAATGGAGAATGGAAAAGCATCCAAATTTTTTCCACATCAAGAGTATACCATTCAGTGTGATATTAAAAATTCATCTTACCCAACCCTAAACCAGACCCCAATTTTAAATGGAACATAAGTGTGTCCTGAACTCTAACCCTAACACTTACCCTATGGGCCCATTCACTCTATTGAATCTCATAGGCTATAATGGAGAATGGAAAAACATCCAAAATTTTTCCCCATCAAGAGTATACCATTCAGTGTGATATTAAAAATTCATCTTTCCCAACCCTAAACGAGACCCCAATGTTAAATGGAACATAAGTGTGTCCTGAACTCTAACCCTAACCCTAACCCTTACCATACGGGCCCATTCACTCTAATGAATCTCATAGGCTATAATGGAGAATGGAAAAGCATCCAAATTTTTTCCACATCAAGAGTATACCATTCAGTGTGATATTAAAAATTCATCTTTCCCAACCCTAAACGAGACCCCAATGTTAAATGGAACATAAGTGTGTCCTGAACTCTAACCCTAACCCTAACCCTTACCTTATGGGCCCATTCACTCTAATGAATCTCATAGGATATAATGGAGAATGGAAAAGCATCCAAATTTTTTCCACATCAAGAGTATACCATTCAGTGTGATATTAAAAATTCATCTTACCCAACCCTAAACCAGACCCCAATTTTAAATGGAACATAAGTGTGTCCTGAACTCTAACCCTAACCCTTACCCTATGGGCCCATTCACTCTATTGAATCTCATAGGCTATAATGGAGAATGGAAAAACATCCAAAATTTTTCCCCATCAAGAGTATACCATTCAGTGTGATATTAAAAATTCATCTTTCCCAACCCTAAACGAGACCCCAATGTTAAATGGAACATAATTGTGTCCTGAACTCTAACCCTAACCCTAACCCTTACCCTATGGGCCCATTCACTCTAATGAATCTCATAGGCTATAATGGAGAATGGAAAAACATCCAAATTTTTTCCACATCAAGAGTATACCATTCAGTGTGATATTCAAAATTCATCTTTCCCAACCCTAAACGAGACCCCAATGTTAAATGGAACATAAATGTGTCCTGAACTCTAACCCTAACACTTACCCTTACCATATGGGCCCATTCACTCTAATGAATCTCATAGGCTATAATGGAGAATGGAAAAACATCCAAATTTTTTCCACATCAAGAATATACCATTCAGAGTGATATTAAAAATTCATCTTTCCCAACCCTAAATGAGACCCCAATGTTAAATGGAACATAAGTGTGTCCTGAACTCTAACCCTAACCCTTACCCTATGGGCCCATTCACTCTAATAAATCTCATAGGCTATAATGGAGAATGGAAAAACATCCAAATTTTTTCCCCATCAAGAGTATACCATTCAGTGTGATATTAAAAATTCATCTTTCCCAACCCTAAACGAGACCCCAATGTAAAATGGAACATAAGTGTGTCCTGAACTCTAACCCTAACCCTAACCCTTACCCTATGGGCCCATTCACTCTAATGAATCTTATAGGCTATAATGGAGAATGGAAAAACATCCAAAAATTTTTTCCATCAAGAGTATACCATTCAGTGTGATATTAAAAATTCATCTTTCCCAACCCTAAACGAGACCCCAATGTAAAATGGAACATAAGTGTGTCCTGAACTCTAACCCTAACCCTTACCCTATGGGCCCATTCACTCTAATGAATCTCATAGGCTATAATGGAGAATGGAAAAACATCCAAAAATTTTTTCCATCAAGAGTATACCATTCAGTGTGATATTAAAAATTCATCTTTCCCAACCCTAAACGAGACCCCAATGTTAAATGGAACATAAGTGTGTCCTGAACTCTAACCCTAACCCTAACCCTTACCATATGGGCCCATTCACTCTAATGAATCTCATAGGCTATAATGGAGAATGGAAAAGCATCCAAATTTTTTCCACATCAAGAGTATACCATTCAGTGTGATATTAAGAATTCATCTTACCCAACCCTAAACCAGACCCCAATGTTAAATGGAACATAAGTGTGTCCTGAACTCTAACCCTAACCCTAACCCTTACCCTATGGGCCCATTCACTCTAATGAATCTCATAGGCTATAATGGAGAATGGAAAAACATCCAAAATTTTCCCCCATCAAGAGTATACCATTCAGTGTGATATTAAAAATTCATCTTTCCCAACCCTAAACGAGACCCCAATGTTAAATGGAACATAAGTGTGTCCTGAACTCTAACCCTAACCCTAACCCTTACCCTATGGGCCCATTCACTCTAATGAATCTCATAGGCTATAATGGAGAATGGAAAAACATCCAAAATTTTTCCCCATCAAGAGTATACCATTCAGTGTGATATTAAAAATTCATCTTACCCAACCCTAAACCAGACCCCAATTTTAAATGGAACATAAGTGTGTCCTGAACTCTAACCCTAACCCTTACCCTATGGGCCCATTCACTGTATTGAATCTCATAGGCTATAATGGAGAATGGAAAAACATCCAAAATTTTTCCCCATCAAGAGTATACCATTCAGTGTGATATTAAAAATTCATCTTTCCCAACCCTAAACGAGACCCCAATGTTAAATGGAACATAATTGTGTCCTGAACTCTAACCCTAACCCTAACCCTTACCATATGGGCCCATTCACTCTAATGAATCTCATAGGCTATAATGGAGAATGGAAAAACATCCAAATTTTTTCCACATCAAGAGTATACCATTCAGTGTGATATTCAAAATTCATCTTTCCCAACCCTAAACGAGACCCCAATGTTAAATGGAACATAAATGTGTCCTGAACTCTAACCCTAACACTTACCCTTACCATATGGGCCCATTCACTCTAATGAATCTCATAGGCTATAATGGAGAATGGAAAAACATCCAAATTTTTTCCACATCAAGAATATACCATTCAGAGTGATATTAAAAATTCATCTTTCCCAACCCTAAATGAGACCCCAATGTTAAATGGAACATAAGTGTGTCCTGAACTCTAACCCTAACCCTTACCCTATGGGCCCATTCACTCTAATAAATCTCATAGGCTATAATGGAGAATGGAAAAACATCCAAATTTTTTCCCCATCAAGAGTATACCATTCAGTGTGATATTAAAAATTCATCTTTCCCAACCCTAAACGAGACCCCAATGTAAAATGGAACATAAGTGTGTCCTGAACTCTAACCCTAACCCTAACCCTTACCCTATGGGCCCATTCACTCTAATGAATCTTATAGGCTATAATGGAGAATGGAAAAACATCCAAAAATTTTTTCCATCAAGAGTATACCATTCAGTGTGATATTAAAAATTCATCTTTCCCAACCCTAAACGAGACCCCAATGTAAAATGGAACATAAGTGTGTCCTGAACTCTAACCCTAACCCTTACCCTATGGGCCCATTCACTCTAATGAATCTCATAGGCTATAATGGAGAATGGAAAAACATCCAAAAATTTTTTCCATCAAGAGTATACCATTCAGTGTGATATTAAAAATTCATCTTTCCCAACCCTAAACGAGACCCCAATGTTAAATGGAACATAAGTGTGTCCTGAACTCTAACCCTAACCCTAACCCTTACCATATGGGCCCATTCACTCTAATGAATCTCATAGGCTATAATGGAGAATGGAAAAGCATCCAAATTTTTTCCACATCAAGAGTATACCATTCAGTGTGATATTAAGAATTCATCTTACCCAACCCTAAACCAGACCCCAATGTTAAATGGAACATAAGTGTGTCCTGAACTCTAACCCTAACCCTAACCCTTACCCTATGGGCCCATTCACTCTAATGAATCTCATAGGCTATAATGGAGAATGGAAAAACATCCAAAATTTTCCCCCATCAAGAGTATACCATTCAGTGTGATATTAAAAATTCATCTTTCCCAACCCTAAACGAGACCCCAATGTTAAATGGAACATAAGTGTGTCCTGAACTCTAACCCTAACCCTAACCCTTACCCTATGGGCCCATTCACTCTAATGAATCTCATAGGCTATAATGGAGAATGGAAAAACATCCAAAATTTTTCCCCATCAAGAGTATACCATTCAGTGTGATATTAAAAATTCATCTTACCCAACCCTAAACCAGACCCCAATTTTAAATGGAACATAAGTGTGTCCTGAACTCTAACCCTAACCCTTACCCTATGGGCCCATTCACTGTATTGAATCTCATAGGCTATAATGGAGAATGGAAAAACATCCAAAATTTTTCCCCATCAAGAGTATACCATTCAGTGTGATATTAAAAATTCATCTTTCCCAACCCTAAACGAGACCCCAATGTTAAATGGAACATAATTGTGTCCTGAACTCTAACCCTAACCCTAACCCTTACCATATGGGCCCATTCACTCTAATGAATCTCATAGGCTATAATGGAGAATGGAAAAACATCCAAATTTTTTCCACATCAAGAGTATACCATTCAGTGTGATATTCAAAATTCATCTTTCCCAACCCTAAACGAGACCCCAATGTTAAATGGAACATAAATGTGTCCTGAACTCTAACCCTAACACTTACCCTTACCATATGGGCCCATTCACTCTAATGAATCTCATAGGCTATAATGGAGAATGGAAAAACATCCAAATTTTTTCCACATCAAGAATATACCATTCAGAGTGATATTAAAAATTCATCTTTCCCAACCCTAAATGAGACCCCAATGTTAAATGGAACATAAGTGTGTCCTGAACTCTAACCCTAACCCTTACCCTATGGGCCCATTCACTCTAATAAATCTCATAGGCTATAATGGAGAATGGAAAAACATCCAAATTTTTTCCCCATCAAGAGTATACCATTCAGTGTGATATTAAAAATTCATCTTTCCCAACCCTAAACGAGACCCCAATGTAAAATGGAACATAAGTGTGTCCTGAACTCTAACCCTAACCCTAACCCTTACCCTATGGGCCCATTCACTCTAATGAATCTTATAGGCTATAATGGAGAATGGAAAAACATCCAAAAATTTTTTCCATCAAGAGTATACCATTCAGTGTGATATTAAAAATTCATCTTTCCCAACCCTAAACGAGACCCCAATGTAAAATGGAACATAAGTGTGTCCTGAACTCTAACCCTAACCCTTACCCTATGGGCCCATTCACTCTAATGAATCTCATAGGCTATAATGGAGAATGGAAAAACATCCAAAAATTTTTTCCATCAAGAGTATACCATTCAGTGTGATATTAAAAATTCATCTTTCCCAACCCTAAACGAGACCCCAATGTTAAATGGAACATAAGTGTGTCCTGAACTCTAACCCTAACCCTAACCCTTACCATATGGGCCCATTCACTCTAATGAATCTCATAGGCTATAATGGAGAATGGAAAAGCATCCAAATTTTTTCCACATCAAGAGTATACCATTCAGTGTGATATTAAGAATTCATCTTACCCAACCCTAAACCAGACCCCAATGTTAAATGGAACATAAGTGTGTCCTGAACTCTAACCCTAACCCTAACCCTTACCCTATGGGCCCATTCACTCTAATGAATCTCATAGGCTATAATGGAGAATGGAAAAACATCCAAAATTTTCCCCCATCAAGAGTATACCATTCAGTGTGATATTAAAAATTCATCTTTCCCAACCCTAAACGAGACCCCAATGTTAAATGGAACATAAGTGTGTCCTGAACTCTAACCCTAACCCTAACCCTTACCCTATGGGCCCATTCACTCTAATGAATCTCATAGGCTATAATGGAGAATGGAAAAACATCCAAAATTTTTCCCCATCAAGAGTATACCATTCAGTGTGATATTAAAAATTCATCTTACCCAACCCTAAACCAGACCCCAATTTTAAATGGAACATAAGTGTGTCCTGAACTCTAACCCTAACCCTTACCCTATGGGCCCATTCACTGTATTGAATCTCATAGGCTATAATGGAGAATGGAAAAACATCCAAAATTTTTCCCCATCAAGAGTATACCATTCAGTGTGATATTAAAAATTCATCTTTCCCAACCCTAAACGAGACCCCAATGTTAAATGGAACATAATTGTGTCCTGAACTCTAACCCTAACCCTAACCCTTACCATATGGGCCCATTCACTCTAATGAATCTCATAGGCTATAATGGAGAATGGAAAAACATCCAAATTTTTTCCACATCAAGAGTATACCATTCAGTGTGATATTAAAAATTCATCTTTCCCAACCCTAAACGAGACCCCAATGTTAAATGGAACATAAGTGTGTCCTGAACTCTAACCCTAACCCTAACCCTTACCCTATGGGCCCATTCACTCTAATGAATCTCATAGGCTATAATGGAGAATGGAAAAACATCCAAAATTTTTCCCCATCAAGAGTATACCATTCAGTGTGATATTAAAAATTCATCTTACCCAACCCTAAACCAGACCCCAATTTTAAATGGAACATAAGTGTGTCCTGAACTCTAACCCTAACCCTTACCCTATGGGCCCATTCACTCTATTGAATCTCATAGGCTATAATGGAGAATGGAAAAACATCCAAAATTTTTCCCCATCAAGAGTATACCATTCAGTGTGATATTAAAAATTCATCTTTCCCAACCCTAAACGAGACCCCAATGTTAAAGAGAACATAATTGTGTCCTGAACTCTAACCCTAACCCTAACCCTTACCATATGGGCCCATTCACTCTAATGAATCTCATAGGCTATAATGGAGAATGGAAAAACATCCAAATTTTTTCCACATCAAGAGTATACCATTCAGTGTGATATTCAAAATTCATCTTTCCCAACCCTAAACGAGACCCCAATGTTAAATGGAACATAAGTGTGTCCTGAACTCTAACCCTAACCCTAACCCTTACCTTATGGGCCCATTCACTCTAATGAATCTCATAGGATATAATGGAGAATGGAAAAGCATCCAAATTTTTTCCACATCAAGAGTATACCATTCAGTGTGATATTAAAAATTCATCTTACCCAACCCTAAACCAGACCCCAATTTTAAATGGAACATAAGTGTGTCCTGAACTCTAACCCTAACACTTACCCTATGGGCCCATTCACTCTATTGAATCTCATAGGCTATAATGGAGAATGGAAAAACATCCAAAATTTTTCCCCATCAAGAGTATACCATTCAGTGTGATATTAAAAATTCATCTTTCCCAACCCTAAACGAGACCCCAATGTTAAATGGAACATAAGTGTGTCCTGAACTCTAACCCTAACCCTAACCCTTACCATACGGGCCCATTCACTCTAATGAATCTCATAGGCTATAATGGAGAATGGAAAAGCATCCAAATTTTTTCCACATCAAGAGTATACCATTCAGTGTGATATTAAAAATTCATCTTTCCCAACCCTAAACGAGACCCCAATGTTAAATGGAACATAAGTGTGTCCTGAACTCTAACCCTAACCCTAACCCTTACCTTATGGGCCCATTCACTCTAATGAATCTCATAGGATATAATGGAGAATGGAAAAGCATCCAAATTTTTTCCACATCAAGAGTATACCATTCAGTGTGATATTAAAAATTCATCTTACCCAACCCTAAACCAGACCCCAATTTTAAATGGAACATAAGTGTGTCCTGAACTCTAACCCTAACCCTTACCCTATGGGCCCATTCACTCTATTGAATCTCATAGGCTATAATGGAGAATGGAAAAACATCCAAAATTTTTCCCCATCAAGAGTATACCATTCAGTGTGATATTAAAAATTCATCTTTCCCAACCCTAAACGAGACCCCAATGTTAAATGGAACATAATTGTGTCCTGAACTCTAACCCTAACCCTAACCCTTACCCTATGGGCCCATTCACTCTAATGAATCTCATAGGCTATAATGGAGAATGGAAAAACATCCAAATTTTTTCCACATCAAGAGTATACCATTCAGTGTGATATTCAAAATTCATCTTTCCCAACCCTAAACGAGACCCCAATGTTAAATGGAACATAAATGTGTCCTGAACTCTAACCCTAACACTTACCCTTACCATATGGGCCCATTCACTCTAATGAATCTCATAGGCTATAATGGAGAATGGAAAAACATCCAAATTTTTTCCACATCAAGAATATACCATTCAGAGTGATATTAAAAATTCATCTTTCCCAACCCTAAATGAGACCCCAATGTTAAATGGAACATAAGTGTGTCCTGAACTCTAACCCTAACCCTTACCCTATGGGCCCATTCACTCTAATAAATCTCATAGGCTATAATGGAGAATGGAAAAACATCCAAATTTTTTCCCCATCAAGAGTATACCATTCAGTGTGATATTAAAAATTCATCTTTCCCAACCCTAAACGAGACCCCAATGTAAAATGGAACATAAGTGTGTCCTGAACTCTAACCCTAACCCTAACCCTTACCCTATGGGCCCATTCACTCTAATGAATCTTATAGGCTATAATGGAGAATGGAAAAACATCCAAAAATTTTTTCCATCAAGAGTATACCATTCAGTGTGATATTAAAAATTCATCTTTCCCAACCCTAAACGAGACCCCAATGTAAAATGGAACATAAGTGTGTCCTGAACTCTAACCCTAACCCTTACCCTATGGGCCCATTCACTCTAATGAATCTCATAGGCTATAATGGAGAATGGAAAAACATCCAAAAATTTTTTCCATCAAGAGTATACCATTCAGTGTGATATTAAAAATTCATCTTTCCCAACCCTAAACGAGACCCCAATGTTAAATGGAACATAAGTGTGTCCTGAACTCTAACCCTAACCCTAACCCTTACCATATGGGCCCATTCACTCTAATGAATCTCATAGGCTATAATGGAGAATGGAAAAGCATCCAAATTTTTTCCACATCAAGAGTATACCATTCAGTGTGATATTAAGAATTCATCTTACCCAACCCTAAACCAGACCCCAATGTTAAATGGAACATAAGTGTGTCCTGAACTCTAACCCTAACCCTAACCCTTACCCTATGGGCCCATTCACTCTAATGAATCTCATAAGCTATAATGGAGAATGGAAAAACATCCAAAATTTTTCCCCATCAAGAGTATACCATTCAGTGTGATATTAAAAATTCATCTTTCCCAACCCTAAACGAGACCCCAATGTTAAATGGAACATAAGTGTGTCCTGAACTCTAACCCTAACCCTAACCCTTACCTTATGGGCCCATTCACTCTAATGAATCTCATAGGATATAATGGAGAATGGAAAAGCATCCAAATTTTTTCCACATCAAGAGTATACCATTCAGTGTGATATTAAAAATTCATCTTACCCAACCCTAAACCAGACCCCAATTTTAAATGGAACATAAGTGTGTCCTGAACTCTAACCCTAACCCTTACCCTATGGGCCCATTCACTCTATTGAATCTCATAGGCTATAATGGAGAATGGAAAAACATCCAAAATTTTTCCCCATCAAGAGTATACCATTCAGTGTGATATTAAAAATTCATCTTTCCCAACCCTAAACGAGACCCCAATGTTAAATGGAACATAATTGTGTCCTGAACTCTAACCCTAACCCTAACCCTTACCATATGGGCCCATTCACTCTAATGAATCTCATAGGCTATAATGGAGAATGGAAAAGCATCCAAATTTTTTCCACATCAAGAGTATACCATTCAGTGTGATATTAAAAATTCATCTTTCCCAACCCTAAACGAGACCCCAATGTTAAATGGAACATAAGTGTGTCCTGAACTCTAACCCTAACCCTAACCCTTACCCTATGGGCCCATTCACTCTAATGAATCTCATAGGCTATAATGGAGAATGGAAAAACATCCAAAATTTTTCCCCATCAATAGTATACCATTCAGTGTGATATTAAAAATTCATCTTTCCCAACCCTAAACGAGACCCCAATGTTAAATGGAACATAAGTGTGTCCTGAACTCTAACCCTAACCCTAACCCTTACCCTATGGGCCCATTCACTCTAATGAATCTCATAGGCTATAATGGAGAATGGAAAAACATCCAAAATTTTTCCCCATCAAGAGTATACCATTCAGTGTGATATTAAAAATTCATCTTTCCCAACCCTAAACGAGACCCCAATGTTAAATGGAACATAAGTGTTTCCTGAACTCTAACCCTAACCCTAACCCTTACCATATGGGCCCATTCACTCTAATGAATCTCATAGGCTATAATGGAGAATGGAAAAACATCCAAAATTTTTCCCCATCAAGAGTATACCATTCAGTGTGATATTAAAAATTCATCTTTCCCAACCCTAAACGAGACCCCAATGTTAAATGGAACATAAGTGTGTCCTGAACTCTAACCCTAACCCTAACCATATGGGCCCATTCACTCTAATGAATCTCATAGGCTATAATGGAGAATGGAAAAGCATCCAAATTTTTTCCACATCAAGAGTATACCATTCAGTATGATATTAAAAATTCATCTTACCCAACCCTAAACCAGACCCCAATGTTAAATGGAACATAAGTGTGTCCTGAACTCTAACCCTAACCCTAACCCTTACCCTATGGGCCCATTCACTCTAATGAATCTCATAGGCTATAATGGAGAATGGAAAAACATCCAAATTTTTTCCCCATCAAGAGTATACCATTCAGTGTGATATTAAAAATTCATCTTTCCCAACCCTAAACGAGACCCCAATGTTAAATGGAACATAAGTGTGTCCTGAACTCTAACCCTAACCCTAACCCTTACCATATGGGCCCATTCACTCTAAAGAATCTCATAGGCTATAATGGAGAATGGAAAAACATCCAAAATTTTTCCCCATCAAGAGTATACCATTCAGTGTGATATTAAAAATTCATCTTTCCCAACCCTGAACGAGACCCCAATGTTAAATGGAACATAAGTGTGTCCTGAACTCTAACCCTAACCCTAACCCTTACCCTATGTTTATTTAAGGGTTTAAATGGTTTTAATGGTTTTATGAATGTTTATCCGTTTTAGATGTATTTAAATGGTTTTAATGGTTTAAATGGTTTAATGGTTTCAGATGTATTTAAATGGTTTATGAATATGTGTGTTTGATGTGTTGGTATGTTTGTGGAAGAGCACCTCATTTCGTTGCTCTCTTTTTGTTGAGAACAATGACAATAAATTCATCTATCTATCTATCTATCTATCTATCTATGGGCCCATTCACTCTAATGAATCTCATAGGCTATAATGGAGAATGGAAAAACATCCAAAATTTTTCCCCATCAAGAGTATACCATTCAGTGTGATATTAAAAATTCATCTTTCCCAACCCTAAACGAGACCCCAATGTTAAATGGAACATAAGTGTTTCCTGAACTCTAACCCTAACCCTAACCCTTACCATATGGGCCCATTCACTCTAATGAATCTCATAGGCTATAATGGAGAAAGGAAAAACATCCAAAATTTTTCCCCATCAAGAGTATACCATTCAGTGTGATATTAAAAATTCATCTTTCCCAACCCTAAACGAGACCCCAATGTTAAATGGAACATAAGTGTGTCCTGAACTCTAACCCTAACCCTAAACATATGGGCCCATTCACTCTAATGAATCTCATAGGCTATAATGGAGAATGGAAAAGCATCCAAATTTTTTCCACATCAAGAGTATACCATTCAGTGTGATATTAAAAATTCATCTTACCCAACCCTAAACCAGACCCCAATTTTAAATGGAACATAAGGGGGTCCTGAACTCTAACCCTAACACTTACCCTATGGGCCCATTCACTCTATTGAATCTCATAGGCTATAATGGAGAATGGAAAAACATCCAAATTTTTTCCACATCAAGAATATACCATTCAGAGTGATATTAAAAATTCATCTTTCCCAACCCTAAATGAGACCCCAATGTTAAATGGAACATAAGTGTGTCCTGAACTCTAACCCTAACCCTTACCCTATGGGCCCATTCACTCTAATAAATCTCATAGGCTATAATGGAGAATGGAAAAACATCCAAATTTTTCCCCCATCAAGAGTATACCATTCAGTGTGATATTAAAAATTCATCTTTCCCAACCCTAAACGAGACCCCAATGTAAAATGGAACATAAGTGTGTCCTGAACTCTAACCCTAACCCTAACCCTTACCCTATGGGCCCATTCACTCTAATGAATCTTATAGGCTATAATGGAGAATGGAAAAACATCCAA
Organism: Heteronotia binoei; assembly: GCF_032191835.1. NCBI lineage: Eukaryota > Metazoa > Chordata > Lepidosauria > Squamata > Gekkonidae > Heteronotia > Heteronotia binoei. Next base: position 45,849,111 of record NC_083239.1, on the reverse strand, counting down.
AAATTTTTTCCATCAAGAGTATACCATTCAGTGTGATATTAAAAATTCATCTTTCCCAACCCTAAACGAGACCCCAATGTAAAATGGAACATAAGTGTGTCCTGAACTCTAACCCTAACCCTAACCCTTACCATATGGGCCCATTCACTCTAATGAATCTCATAGGCTATAATGGAGAATGGAAAAACATCCAAAATTTTTCCCCATCAAGAGTATACCATTCAGTGTGATATTAAAAATTCATCTTTCCCAACCCTAAACGAGACCCCAATGTTAAATGGAACATAAGTGTGTCCTGAACTCTAACCCTAACCCTAACCCTTACCATATGGGCCCATTCACTCTAATGAATCTCATAGGCTATAATGGAGAATGGAAAAACATCCAAAATTTTCCCCCATCAAGAGTATACCATTCAGTGTGATATTAAAAATTCATCTTTCCCAACCCTAAACAAGACCCCAATGTTAAATGGAACATAAGTGTGTCCTGAACTCTAACCCTAACCCTTACCCTATGGGCCCATTCAATCTAATGAATCTCATAGGCTATAACGGAGAATGGAAAAACATCCAAAATTTTTCCCCATCAAGAGTATACCATTCAGTGTGATATTAAAAATTCATCTTTCCCAACCCTAAACGAGACCCCAATGTTAAATGGAACATAAGTGTGTCCTGAACTCTAACCCTAACCCTAACCCTTACCATATGGGCCCATTCACTCTAATGAATCTCATAGGCTATAATGGAGAATGGAAAAACATCCAAAATTTTTCCCCATCAAGAGTATACCATTCAGTGTGATATTAAAAATTCATCTTTCCCAACCCTAAACGAGACCCCAATGTTAAATGGAACATAAGTGTGTCCTGAACTCTAACCCTAACCCTAACCCTTACCCTATGGGCCCATTCACTCTAATGAATCTCATAGGCTATAATGGAGAATGGAAAAACATCCAAAATTTTTCCCCATCAAGAGTATACCATTCAGTGTGATATTAAAAATTCATCTTACCCAACCCTAAACCAGACCCCAATTTTAAATGGAACATAAGTGTGTCCTGAACTCTAACCCTAACCCTTACCCTATGGGCCCATTCACTCTATTGAATCTCATAGGCTATAATGGAGAATGGAAAAACATCCAAAATTTTTCCCCATCAAGAGTATACCATTCAGTGTGATATTAAAAATTCATCTTTCCCAACCCTAAACGAGACCCCAATGTTAAATGGAACATAATTGTGTCCTGAACTCTAACCCTAACCCTAACCCTTACCATATGGGCCCATTCACTCTAATGAATCTCATAGGCTATAATGGAGAATGGAAAAACATCCAAATTTTTTCCACATCAAGAGTATACCATTCAGTGTGATATTAAAAATTCATCTTTCCCAACCCTAAACGAGACCCCAATGTTAAATGGAACATAAGTGTGTCCTGAACTCTAACCCTAACCCTAACCCTTACCCTATGGGCCCATTCACTCTAATGAATCTCATAGGCTATAATGGAGAATGGAAAAACATCCAAAATTTTTCCCCATCAAGAGTATACCATTCAGTGTGATATTAAAAATTCATCTTACCCAACCCTAAACCAGACCCCAATTTTAAATGGAACATAAGTGTGTCCTGAACTCTAACCCTAACCCTTACCCTATGGGCCCATTCACTCTATTGAATCTCATAGGCTATAATGGAGAATGGAAAAACATCCAAAATTTTTCCCCATCAAGAGTATACCATTCAGTGTGATATTAAAAATTCATCTTTCCCAACCCTAAACGAGACCCCAATGTTAAATGGAACATAAGTGTGTCCTGAACTCTAACCCTAACCCTAAACATATGGGCCCATTCACTCTAATGAATCTCATAGGCTATAATGGAGAATGGAAAAGCATCCAAATTTTTTCCACATCAAGAGTATACCATTCAGTGTGATATTAAAAATTCATCTTACCCAACCCTAAACCAGACCCCAATTTTAAATGGAACATAAGGGGGTCCTGAACTCTAACCCTAACACTTACCCTATGGGCCCATTCACTCTATTGAATCTCATAGGCTATAATGGAGAATGGAAAAACATCCAAATTTTTTCCACATCAAGAATATACCATTCAGAGTGATATTAAAAATTCATCTTTCCCAACCCTAAATGAGACCCCAATGTTAAATGGAACATAAGTGTGTCCTGAACTCTAACCCTAACCCTTACCCTATGGGCCCATTCACTCTAATAAATCTCATAGGCTATAATGGAGAATGGAAAAACATCCAAATTTTTCCCCCATCAAGAGTATACCATTCAGTGTGATATTAAAAATTCATCTTTCCCAACCCTAAACGAGACCCCAATGTAAAATGGAACATAAGTGTGTCCTGAACTCTAACCCTAACCCTAACCCTTACCCTATGGGCCCATTCACTCTAATGAATCTTATAGGCTATAATGGAGAATGGAAAAACATCCAAAAATTTTTTCCATCAAGAGTATACCATTCAGTGTGATATTAAAAATTCATCTTTCCCAACCCTAAACGAGACCCCAATGTAAAATGGAACATAAGTGTGTCCTGAACTCTAACCCTAACCCTAACCCTTACCATATGGGCCCATTCACTCTAATGAATCTCATAGGCTATAATGGAGAATGGAAAAACATCCAAAATTTTTCCCCATCAAGAGTATACCATTCAGTGTGATATTAAAAATTCATCTTTCCCAACCCTAAACGAGACCCCAATGTTAAATGGAACATAAGTGTGTCCTGAACTCTAACCCTAACCCTAACCCTTACCATATGGGCCCATTCACTCTAATGAATCTCATAGGCTATAATGGAGAATGGAAAAACATCCAAAATTTTCCCCCATCAAGAGTATACCATTCAGTGTGATATTAAAAATTCATCTTTCCCAACCCTAAACCAGACCCCAATGTTAAATGGAACATAAGTGTGTCCTGAACTCTAACCCTAACCCTTACCCTATGGGCCCATTCAATCTAATGAATCTCATAGGCTATAACGGAGAATGGAAAAACATCCAAAATTTTTCCCCATCAAGAGTATACCATTCAGTGTGATATTAAAAATTCATCTTTCCCAACCCTAAACGAGACCCCAATGTTAAATGGAACATAAGTGTGTCCTGAACTCTAACCCTAACCCTAACCCTTACCATATGGGCCCATTCACTCTAATGAATCTCATAGGCTATAATGGAGAATGGAAAAACATCCAAAATTTTTCCCCATCAAGAGTATACCATTCAGTGTGATATTAAAAATTCATCTTTCCCAACCCTAAACGAGACCCCAATGTTAAATGGAACATAAGTGTGTCCTGAACTCTAACCCTAACCCTAACCCTTACCCTATGGGCCCATTCACTCTAATGAATCTCATAGGCTATAATGGAGAATGGAAAAACATCCAAAATTTTTCCCCATCAAGAGTATACCATTCAGTGTGATATTAAAAATTCATCTTACCCAACCCTAAACCAGACCCCAATTTTAAATGGAACATAAGTGTGTCCTGAACTCTAACCCTAACCCTTACCCTATGGGCCCATTCACTCTATTGAATCTCATAGGCTATAATGGAGAATGGAAAAACATCCAAAATTTTTCCCCATCAAGAGTATACCATTCAGTG